>NW_010529091.1:8499-31417 GCF_000687285.1 Phaethon lepturus | reverse complement strand
GAAGAGCGTTTAGAAGACGGCACAGATAGCAGGAAGCTTCAGAAAGGACGAAACTCTTCCCCACACCGGAGCTCGTTTTTCACGTATCCCTGCCTGTGTCACCAGGTGCCCATTTTAAAGTCAATTTAATGCAATGCTGAGGCTGACAGTGGTAGCCAGGATTTCCTAATTCTACCTGTGCTTCTGTTTTTTTCAAAAAATACAATCGGCATGGAATTTTTTAATAAAAAAAGGAATTCCAAACACTTACTGTAACTATTTTGATTCTGCTTCTAGTACAGATAGATTAAAAATGAAAGATTTGCTTGTTTGAGGGATTGTTACAGTACTGGCTACTTCTTTCCCCTGTTGCGAAGCAATGCAAACCTACGTGTTAACGCTAAAATTTCCTTTACACGGTATTTCTGTTGTCCTTTTAGAAAAGGACATGTAGAAATCCCTTGTAATTACTCCGAAAAAACCAGCGATGTTTGTTTTAATCACGCTTCTCCTCTTTGAGCCCCATTTCACACAGTGTATTTTGGTATGATAGCAACCTCTGTAAGAAGAACTAAAAAAAAGAAAAGAAAAAAAAAGTTATTTATTCTTAAATTAGCATTACCTTCTACCAGGGAGAAGATGACCTTTTCTTCCATAAACAACATGCTACTTTCAGCCAAAATATAAGTTAACTTTGATGGTGATCACAGATGAGTACAGACTTGGCCAGTTTTTTCTCTAAATACTGACAGCCGCCTCGCTGATACTGCTGCCCTTTGAAAGCCCACCTCGGCAGCTGCCAGCCGCTCCCCAATGAAAGCCACATATACAGGCTGCCACGTGCTCGCCTTACACGAGAACAGGCACGAGGCTTCTCCCGATTTGCTTAAAGAATGCAAATTTAACAGTCCATCTCAACTAATGAAGCAGCAAGACCTTTAAAAATACATTCTTAAGCTAGACACGCTCCAGTATCCCATTTCCAAATGATTCCAATTCACCAATTACTTGGGTTTCAGCAGTCACAAACCAAACCAGCTTTCACGCACCAAAGTTTACGCTGTTTAAATATTCCAGCCTTTGCCTTCGATTTGTAAGTGCTTTGCACCTCTCAGGACTTGGATCACAGTCGTAGGCATCAAAGGCAGAGAGCAGAAAGACGTAGTCAGCACCGCTGAAGTACAGCTGATATTCCATCAAGCAACGCTGACTGCTGTCTCACGTAAAGAATGGTGACTTATTAAACCGCCAGATCTCAGGAAGAATTAAGGGGAAGAAAATAGGATTTTTTTTTTTCCTTTTAAATTGCATTTCACTTCACGTGCCGTTAAAAACTCCCTAATCGGAGCACTTTCCCTTTTCAAAATGGCTTTTCTTGGAAGCATTTGCTTACACCAGCAAACACCCTCCAGAAGTACACGCTCCTGCACTTCATAGCGAACGCTTTATTCACTCTCTTTCCAACCCGAACCACCAAACTGGTCATTGCTTCCCACTTCTCCCCAAACCACTTTCAGAAAAAAGAAGGAAAAACACACGGCAAGCGATCTTTCCCAGTTTTGACTGTGTGTGGTAACGAACGCCCAGCCCAGCCTTTCCGTGCGAGGCGACGGGTCTGCTCCGGAACGCAAATCCGCAGGGCTATGGCAGGTTCTGCTTTTTCCGAAACGATCTCCCCAGCTGCAGCACATTACTTGTGGCAACTTTTCTTGGATCTTAAATGGGTTTTGAAGCCATGCTGTCAGCTGCCTTCATGTCACCCCACTATATTATGATTGAATCTCCTGTTCCTTTTATAGAGTTGTTCTCTCCTAATAAAACACTAACTGCTGCTCTGAAAGTCGGCTTCGGGACCACTGCTTACGGCCTCGTGATAACCTCCTGCTCCGCTCTTTTCTCGGCTAAAAAGCGCACTGGTGAAACGTTCATCGCCGAGGCTGTATTCTTAAATATGCATATATCCAGTCCCAGAAATTTGCTGTGTTTATAGAATATCTTGACCCCACCCCCCTTCCTAGTTATTTTAAGAGCTCATACTTTCGAACTGGGCACTATTCCTGAACACATGAAAGAACACACGGAGTACAAACAGCTATAAATGAATATCTGCAATTCATTGCGGCAGCCGCTTACAAAGGTGATACCTTCAAGCTGTTTGTCAGAATAAACTAGCAAAAAAGCTGTTACTTGTCAACTTTTGGATAAGATACATTGCAAAACAATATTCATTTTCCCTGGCAAATGCAAACCCACATTTTATAGGTGTGAACTATTTCCAAACTTCAAAACTGTACCATAAATGAACTGTGAACGGGTAGAAAAACACTCTGAGGACGGTTGCAAAGAAGCAAATGCCTTCAAATGGACAGAATTAAAATAATCACAGTTTATTTTTAATACGTTTAAAGACTAAAAATATTTTCACCTTCCATTCTACTGCATTTGAACAGAATCCATCAACAAAGGCTTATAAATCTGTTATTCTTAATGGGTTTCATGCCAATGTTGTGTTTAAAGTCATGAGACTAAAAGAAAAACTACATTCCTGGGGCATAATGCTGCACAGTTAAAAAGAAATGCTTCGCTGAAATCTAACTTGACAACATTCGTTGTTAGGATTTCCAGGACTTTCATCAGGGATGTTTCTCAAAGAATCCCGTCTCTCAGAAATTGTTTTTGTCGTGGTAACAGACTTGACTATTAATGAGAAAACAGTAAGAAGCTTTAGTGTCCTAATGGATACTAAATGACCTGGAGGATCTGAAACACTTATGTGCAGAAAAAATACAGATGTGCAGCTCCTTTGGCTTCAAATACTTGTTAGCGAGGATGCAATGTATTAAGCGAGGGAACTAGACACGTGTGGAAAAACGACATCATTTTACGTATAAAGAATCACATTAAAGTTGCACATTAAAAAAATATAATATCCTGCTTAACGTGACTTCTACAAATCAGAATAAAATCAGGTCATAAGAATAGATAAACATGCAGTGCCTAGAAGCCTCCGTATGTCCTCAAGACAGCGAGGCTACAAGCAAACACTGACATTTGACACAGATACAGCTGTTTAAAATATGTCTTCATCATACTCAGATGGAGATAAAGACAAAACAAAATTCAGCCAGAATAAATCCAAAGTTTAAAAAAAATTAAGCTAAAACCAGATGCTGCGGAACGTGCAAAAATGAAGATGCAAATTTAGTTTTGCAAACTTGGAAGGAAATCCCCGCGAGCGTTCACGCTCAGTCCACCTTTACTAAGAAGCCCGCAAAAGTTAGTCAAAATCAACAGCAATAAATATTTCGAAGGAGGAAAACTCTGTAAAGTCTATTCATTTTACTTTCTGAAATGGTGCAAAAATGTTACCTACTCCCTGTACGGTTATTAGTCTCCGTAATGTAACATAACAGATACTTTCTAAATCCTTTTAGGCCTTCTCCCCCTCGCTGGAAAGATCATCATTTTTTTATTTCAAAGTGGATTTAATAAAGAAAAGGAGTGCTGTTAAAGTAATACGTGAGGCTTTGACATTAAGCAGTGCAACCCTGCAGAGTCGGCAAGAACAGGGTCTCTAATCTCCAGTGATTTATGGAGGGCTCTTCCTTCATCTCTGCACTCAGGGAGGGCCAAAAAGTTTAGAGACAGGCTGGCGTCCCCCTTGCTCCACACCGCCAGCTCCTGCTGGCCAGTCTGCCGGCAGAAACCTTTAACCGCTTCGCTGCTGGCTTCCCCTGCACCCATTAAAGGGGGTTTTATTTATTTGTATTTATAGAACAAAGTGATCTCAGAGTTAAGTAATGCCTGCGGAGGTAAATGTTTATGTCTGTCATCAGAAATTTATAAGCAGAGGAGGAGAAGCTAATAGGCAGAAAGTAAAGACCAAAACTATGTAGTGTTTGATGCTCATCTAAGTAAGCTCTGAAAAGCTCCGAGTAGAAACACATCTTAATTAAAAACTTACAAATATATACAGTTAATTTTAAAGCTAAATAACTGAATTACAGACACCAGACAGCCTATTACCAACTGGAGAAGAATGTTTGCCTTATACTGGCTGAACGTTACACAAAAGTTCAAAGAATATGTTTCCAAACACTAATGCAAGAAGCTATTAAGCTCTTGTGACAAGACAGAAATATCTCATTTTAATGGATTTTAAGTCCATCATTTTTTAGGGAAACGACCAGTTACTACTGCACTGTAAAACCACAGAAGCCTCTGCTACTAACCTAAAAAATTAAAGCCCGTTCAAATATGAACTCAATACTGGGAGATTCACATCGCCACCAGGAATGCAATTGGGTCCAGAGGATTAGATGTGCAAAGCATAAAACCTAAGGCCTCGGTGAAGTCATACTTATTACGCGGGTGACCCCGCTGAGACCACTGGAGATTATAACCAGGTGCCTATAAAGTTAGGCAGTGCTCTTCCCGTCAGGTCGATGCACATGTCTGTAGCTCGTGACGGTCTCCTCTTTATTTAGGCTCCAAGTTCTTCACAGGAGCAACTGCCCTTTTGTTCTGCGTTTTTACTGTACCTGTTACAGCGAAATCTTGGTCTGCAATGAGCGCCTTTAGGAAACCCGGGGATACAAATAAACAGCAGGTATACGAGTCCTGAAGGGTAGAGATAGTCCCCCCGAAAGCAACAGCAACCCTGCAGCATTCAGGGAACCCTGCAGCACCCGCAGCGCTGCTCTCGCACACACGAGTGGTCCTAATCGGTTTCAGTGGAAATGATATGAACACGCAGACCAAATTTAGGCTCACTTGAGATGCCGTGGATTTAATTAGGCCTTCCTCCATATACACACTAGATGGACCATTTATAGAAGGTCGTCTTCCTTCCCCAGAACCCTAGCAATCCCAACACAGTAGGACTCCATATAAGAACAAGAAAATCTAAATTCATCAGAATGTCAATAGGTTTTGACGTTCCCATTTCAGGAACACACAGAGAAGCTGTGAAACATGTGCAGAACTGCGCTGGACTTTTCTAGACCCGTGAAGGCAGCAGCAGTATCTTTTAGCTGCCACTACTTGGGCTGGAAGCTTTCTGGCCGGATCAAGCTGCCCTTGAAAACTGAACCCTGCACAAACATGTGGTGGATGTTTTAGTTTTTTATATTCATGCTAAATTGCCCTACATCGTCTTCCCTAAAAGGTTGGGGAATGGATATATTGACATACTGATTTAACATTCATTAACTAGCATATTGCAACCTATACAAAATATTGGCAATCAAGATGCACTATTTTCAAGTTTGCTGAATTTTCCTTTGAGTGACTGAGCTCCTTCCTTAGCCATCCTCTTGCCAGTGAGGCTGAAATTCCTCCGTGTAGTTGTCTCAGGGACAAACTTGGGGACTGAAGTTAATCCTACATGGACAGACCTGACCCTGCTCACAAGGGCGCTTTTCCCTTCTTTCAAGCAGCAGCGAGGGCAGGACGTCCAGGCTGGGCCGGCACACGGCTGTTATTTGCTGCTGGGACAGAGCTCTGAGTGTTTCTGCAGGTTCTTACTGGGGGGGTTGCAAAACATTCACTATTCTACTTCTAAGCAGCAGTCATTTACAATCACAGAATTGCAAAGGGCAATTTTTTTTTTTTTTTGTTTTAACCTTAGATTCCTTTTCTTTAATCTGATGAACAGATGCAATTTAGACAGGGATGCTTTAAAACAAAAATTAGCTTAGACTTAAGAAAAGATAATCGTAGGATGTTACTTTATCACCAAGGTTTTCCGTAGGCTGTTTCATGACGTGATATGCTGCATCCCAGATGCGCCAACAGATATGAAGCAGGGCTGTCAGAAGTGTGCGGATGAACACCCAGAACGACTGGGTTAGTAAACACAGACAAATGCCACGATGCTCCTTTTCTGCCCATTTAGGAAAAAAACAGCAATCTGACCCTGCTGGGTACCAGCCGTGCTGTACCACTGTTCTCGTAACAGAACAGCCCATGTATGAAAGGGGTTTAAAAGCTGCAGTAAAGATTTGTTTTCACACAAGCAACCGTTTAGAAACCTCCTTGACCTTCTGTAATGGTGTCTAACGACAACCTATTTTCACAGTTTTCTTGAAGTTGATTTGCACCCTGCAGACAGCACAGAGGCAGCCACCAGCTCTTGAGGAAGATGGAAGAAGAAAACACCATGAGCAGTAGGAAGGAGATGGACTTGCATCCCACCAGCCAGGTCACACCTCCCACCACCTGCACATGCATGTCTGGCAGCAGTGTGGGCCTTCATCCTTCCGTTCACGCGTGTGAGCGGCGTGAAACTTCTGGGGAAGGAAGGGTGCTGGAGCTGCCCGCAGGTCCTGCCCTTTCCCTCCCATCTCCGTGCACGAGCATGTGCCTACAAAAGGAATGGAAACTTGGCAGGCTGGGACGAAGAGCGCAGTCAAGGGTCGGGAGCGGAGACAAACTGCTCCCATTCTGCTCCGTGGGAATTACACCAAAAAGGTAACAGCAGCTGGGGAACGTGCTGCCTTTTCCATGGAGCCTCCCAGCACCCTCCCTGACAGCCAAACAGGCAAGAACGGGTCCTTCACAAGGGTGGACCCTGTGGTCTGTGCAATCTCCTCTACAGACTGGCTTTAGAGAGTTTTGGTTTCATTTCCCAGCTCTATAAAGGACCGATCAGGGTCACAGCCATTTCTTTAAAGTGTTCAAATTCACTGTAACAGGCAGGGTGACTACATGCCGGCACGGCGATAAGCAGCACAATGCGGTGAAAGGGGCCAACTGCCAGATTCAGCCCTTCATTAGGCTCAAAAAAAGGTGCCAATAGTTAAAAACTCTTTTTCAAAACACGCATTTTTAGAAGACTTAATCCTTTAACACTTCTGCTCCCTGGGTGTCCCTGTGGAGAAGAATTTGAAATAGGGTTTTCAGGTCTAAAATCCTGAAGCACAAAGTAGAAGGCATTTCGATTTTCTTCTGCATTAAACCGTTTACGTGAAATAGCATGCAGAATAGGTAATCGACCCTTACATCGCCAGGTCCTGATGCTCAGCAGGCCTTTGACAAACTGATCTGGCAGTAAACAAGACTTATCAGGGCCCTCACAACTAACTGCTATAACTAGAGAATGTAAATCACTCTACCCCGGCAGATCCCACGTCGCACCTCATCCAAGCCGACTAGATCGACATTACTTACACAGCCACAGGTCTCGGTTGTACCTGCTGTCAGATGAGTGCTTGTAATTAATACAACTGTAAAAGCAATACGTTTTAAAACTAGAGGGAAAAAGGATTCCCCAAAATGCCTCTTGGGGGTTCCACTAAACAGCCCACTAGGTTTTGATCAGGTAAACAACCTATGACACAGCTTTTAACTCCATTCTCAAAGTAATTTTTACTTTTCAGTAGTGAAGGGACAAAGTTCTACACGAAACACGCTTTTATTCTGCAGAGTGAAGTGATACAGCCTGGGAAGCCACAACTTCCCTCAAGGCTCCTGAAGCAGCAATAATCTTGTTTTCTCTGTACAGCTCCTGGCACACGTGAACCTAGGGTAAAGCCAGGGCCTAAGGACACTACTCTAAAATAAATCTGAAATGCAAATAACTTATTTAAACTATAATACAATCACATTTCTTTTTATAGTAAACATAAATCTCCTCTTTATTATTTTTATATTATAATCACACCTTATCACATATAAAGTAATTTAATACAAGACCTACCTTTCTAGATATTATTGCACTAGGGAAAGTAAACTTTTTCAGCGTTATTTATTTCAAGCAGAATCTCCAGGAGGCACTCTGGCTCTGGAAGGATCGTGTCCTAGCTTGTATTCCAGAATAAATTCTTTAGCCTCCATTAGGTTAAGAGTTGCTAAATGAGCTACAGTTAGAGCTATCTGTAAGTGAAAAAGTTCCTGAACACCCAGAGCAATCTGAGAGATGGCATGTGGGAGAGAACCTGAAACAAAAGAAGTACCACATCTTCCGTGAGATGGAAACAGACTCCCAAAATACATCTCAAATTTTAGCAAGTGTCCACACAACTGCTATAAACAGGCTGCAAACAGGAGCAGCTTCAAGTCAACCCAGAATGAGAGGTTAAAGGGTAAACAGTAATTTGCTGGTTTGCTGCAGAGATCACCTTTACCTGCCGGCCCCCCAAAATAACCGGCTAAAAGAATGAGCATGACAAGCTACCCTGACACTGTCGTGACGCAAATTTCAGTCTCTGTGGAGCTGCTGCAATTTGCCACTGATTTTTGAAGAGGGGAGGCTCTGGGCATAGGAGAGACTAACATCTCTCTAAGAGACAGACGATCCTGCCAGCAGCCACCAGCCAAACCAAGCAAACAGTTAACGTTGAGGGAGACCAGAGAGTGGAAAGCAAAGTCCTGCCCTACCACAGTCATCCAGTCTCCCTAAAAGATAGCCAACACGATGGCTTGTGGTTACCTGCCATGCTCTTTGTTGCGCAACAGGAGACTCGAACAACTCCTAGCCATTGTGGCACCACGGTTTAGTATACTATTAGGAACATATTTTGCAACCCACATAATAAACACTTTATCCAACTTAGTAAAACAAGCCCTAAGGCAAAATGAGTGTAAACATGGGCACAAACCAACTGATATGTGGACAAAAACTTGACAACGTGAGTATCAAAATTTGCCAAGTGTCATTCTGAAAAGCCTATGACTTTCTAAAACAAGCTATGCTTTTTATATTTGGTTTACCAAAGATTATATGCAGCAGCCAATATAGTATCAAAGCTTAAACCTCAAGTCACAGCAATCTCCTATCCATCAAAACATTTCCCATGATTTTATTAGCACTAACAATGAAGTCAATAGGAGAAGAATCTAGCCAAAACCAAAACAAAAATCTCACATGCCATACTTTGCACAAAATGAGCAAAAGACTTGTGAGAAAGACAGTATCACCTAGCAAGGAACCACACATGTGGAGTCTATATATTACAAGTTCCAAATGGGTACTCTCCAAATAAAGGCTGATAAAAAAAATAAAACAACCCCATGGAATGCAAGAGAACAAAACCAAACCACCCCTCCTATTCACAGAAAAGCCAAGGATTAGATGGGCAGATATGAACAGGCTAAAGCTCAGTGTGTCTGCAACAGGTACAAGGGAGAGAGATTTAAAACTTCTTTTCAATAAAGGGTTAGGGTTTTGAAAACCAGCTGGTGATCTGTCAGCAAAACTCCCATCCCTGTCTCCTGAAAATAAATTTTGCAATCTCAAGGAGTGATTTGGAAAGGACACAATAAACTACTGCTGTCAGGCAGAAGGATATTTTACACACCATGTTTAACAGCGGTGGAGAATCCTTCCCATTACATCTGTGCTTTACCTGAGCCATGATTTACCAACAGCAGCGATGACTAATGGCATCGTGGTGCCAATCAGGAAATACCTAAAAACATGCTGAAAAGAGAAGTTGCTCCAGCCAACAGTGATCAAAAGAGAGAAAGTTTTAAACAACCCTGTTATAGACTCTTCTGCCTCTCTCCATCCCTACTCTAAAATCGCGATTGGTAGCTAAATGTTTCTTAGTGCTGGGAGACAATGCAAAACCTCAACACTAAATGAGATAAAGATCACTGCTGTGATTGATGTTATCTAGAGAGGAAGACAACACGGAGCACTGACAGTAGCGGATCACCTTCTCTTTTCCCCGAACCGGAGAGCTGATGCGAGTGGGTACGCTGGCCATCCATCTGGGTTCGCTCCGGACCTCCACTCGGTACGGACAAATGGTGGTATTCAACGAACAGCACGTACCCATCATGGATATTCCTAAACACGGGTCTCCGCTGATGAACCCCTTGCTTAGAGTCCCGTTACCTTAATGTGCCAGAACAGAAACATGGCGACTGTAGAGCAACTGCGCTGCTACGTGCGGGGTGGGAATTTTCAGGCGAGGGGAAGGGAAGGAAGCGGGCAGGGGGATGGAAATCGCTGCAGCTGTCCCGAGGTGAGCCGTTCTGCTCCTAGCCAGAGCCCCGAACGGCACGCGGTGTTAGCAGATAAAAAGATGATGGATCACAGTGAAAAACAGCCCCCCTGAGCAAACTCCATGGGAACTACAGTAGCAAACAACAGGCCTGATATGGGAAAAGTTGACCTATGAATAAGAAGTAATAATTATAATTCTCTTACTCTTGAAGACGCAAAGGAAAAAATCTAGGAAGCTTATAGGATGACGTAATATTTTTGTGGAATGGGGGATAAAAAGGTGAATCCAAGAGCTAAAAGCAGAACGTTTGGAGCACTATCACTGCTAACAGCAAGCTATTCCTATGCACCACAAACAAGTTCTAATCTATTCACGCTGGCTTTTTATAATGTGTGACCTTCCCTGAGACAGAGCCTCCACTTTTCATCATCAGAAGACCAAATGATAATCTCTAACTCTTAACTAGAGTTAACTCTCAAAGCCCTACTCCCAGCAAAATCAGATGCACGAGGATCAGCTGTTCAAGTTAGAGCAAGTTGTTTCTGCAGTTGTTCTGAAATAAAGGGATTCCTTCTCCACTGTGGAGCCCCAATTAAACATGAGGTCTAGCACCAAACTGCTTTACATTCAGATCTACTTTAATGTCTTTGATGCACCAAAGTCTTCCTTTTAGAGTCTTAACCAGAGTATCATTGCAAAATTACTCTGAACCCTTTGAAAATTTGCTTCCCCCCCGCCTTCTGCACCCTTGGAAGGCAGAATTCCTAATGCCACACAGTCTGACAACACTCCGTTTTTAGAAGTTTATTTGAAACCGCTCTCTGTCATTGAATATTTCTCTTTCAATTAACAGCAACAGCTTACACTGAAAGACTACCTACCATTTATGTCATGTTCCTTTGCCTACTTACAGTCTGTAGAGAATTAAAAATGATGCAAAAAAAGAGGCTGTAAAACTAGCAAGATACTGCCTGTCTTTTAGCGAGTGTCCAGCCTTTAGGGAGGCAAGTTGCATGAAATATGAATGAGATCTTATATCGCTATTCAACTGTATAGCCATTTGACAGTTCAAATTCCTTAGCACTATCCCTCCTGGATACAAGATGAATTGAATCAGCAGCAGATTTGCTTTCTTTTGTAACCACTCCAATGTTTGGGAGATTTAATTCTTTTCCATGAATGGGCGTGTGTATGTGTTATCAACACACATGAATAAGTATATAATACACTTACATATAAAAGTGATTTAAACAACATTCACTGTCATTTGAATTGGGAATTCTTCCGCTCAAATTCCTTAGGATCTAGGGAAGCTAAAAATTGTCTCAGATACTGCTAAACTGCAGTGAAACAGCTGTGGACTTTGGGGATCCTACAAACAAGTTTTGATTTTCAGCAGAGTTCTGCAGTCCTCAGTCTCCTGGCCATCGCTACCCAGCAAGCCCACTCCACTGCGATGTCTAAGCTTGTGTGTTTATAGTATCCATGGCCAGAAGCTGCCTGATGGAGCTTATACTTGTCTAATTACAGCTCAGCAATTATAAGCAGAAATCCAAAGTATAAAATCAAACATTTTGGTGAGCTACAGAGTGTATCTTCTGAATACCGAATCAAGCAAGTGCCTTGCAGTCTCCTCCAACAAGTTCCTACTGTCACAAATGGTGCCACGTTGTGGATGAGACCAATGCCACCAGCAGCAGGCTCTGAAATACCAACTTGTAATTATGAACTTTATTTACAAATTCAACTAATATAGTTTATTCATGGCAAGAAGTGCTTTGAACTTCTAAGTGGCCAAGCTGAATAAAATGGTGGAAGTTTCCCCTTTGAATTTCTAAGGAGTTTACAGGCTGCTGGGTTTAGAAATCATGCTTCTTCATGAGAAGAAGAGGCAAGGCTGCCTGAGGACATTGTTTATTAAAGCCTTTTGTTCAATTTACAAATTGAAACAAATAATTGCGGAGACATTTGCAGCTATGGAAAAAACGTGTTTACAAAGTGGAATAAAATACAGACTAAATACATTTGGATTATACTAGATCAAAACATATGAGTTTCTAACATAGCGTAAAGGGTGGTCAACACTATGGGGACAGAAGGAAAGGCGCCACTGAGTCATGTTTTTTTATAACAATCTGGTCACTTAAAAGATTTTCATAGTTCTACTCTGAGAGTCCTTAACACGCAAGGATCTGGCAGCCATGCTCACCAGTGACCAGCCCTTGAGATCAGAGGCAACCCGTTGTAGGGACACCTACCTGCTCCTAATAGGCAGCAGATGCTTCACAGCAGGTAAGAAAGACCCCTGAGTTCCCACCGATGTTCCATAGGAATGTTTCTTGATAATGTTTTACTTGGTTTTTGGTTCAGCCTCCTCACCTAGTTTTACATGTAAACACTAACTAGATTCAGATATTGAAAAGCCATGTTAGACCATCTCACCTCTCCCTTCCACAAATGTGGTATTGCTCTCCACAAAAACACTTGTCTCGCCTTAAATGTCTTACACGGTGAGGTTGCTGCCACTAGGAAGATTATTCTGTAGTCTAACACAATTTGGCAATCAGAATTACTTCTCCAGTGTCCGGAATATATTTTCCCAAAAACATTAGGGTCTGTCTGAGCTGACATCTCAGTTCAACATCTTAAAAAAATCACAGCCTGCCTTGACTGTACAAACCATAAAATTCCTTGTTATTTTACAAAGGTCCTTGCATTTGACGTGGAGTGAGGCAATTGTATCAGAAATAAATCTAAGAGCAGCCCCACCAAGGCTGTGGAATTAGATCAGTGGAAAAATGGCACAAGAGGGACGAAGTACTGTTCCTAAACGTTAGCTCGGAAAAGCTTATGTAAACAACCATTCCCTATAATGTCTTAATTAATAGCAAGATATCAAAATCAAGCTCTGTCTGTAACACTAACTGGAATTTCCAACAAAAGATATCTATCAGCATTAAAAAATACGAGCAACAGAATCAATCAACCAAATTCTCCTACTAATTTACAAACTACATAGAAAGGAAAACAGCCATTACTGCGAACTGAATACGATGACTAAGGATTGCTTTTGTAGCACAGAAATATTTTCTTAACATCAGTAAAATATGTTAACTAATATTATATTTAGTTAGCTGAACTCCTCCGGGGATTAAAGGCCCACTGTGCCTAACAAAACTTTGTCTTGAAGCAGACTAGCAAATGTTGTTTTAGTACAGAGTATTTGATAGCTAATCATGCTATAAAACTATAAAATAAAGTTGTGTTTATTGGTACAATTAATCCTTCCATAGCCCACAGGGCTACATAAGAAAATAGAGGGGATGAGGGAGTTCAGACCAAGGGGGGGTAGGGTGAGAGATGAGGGATTATTGGCAATAAGGAAAGACTGGGATTGAAGCAGTAGATGTGACTCACAGGGAACTATTATTATTATTCCAGTTGCAACCGAGAACACCATCTCCATCTGGGAGTGCCAGAGAGAGGAAAAAGGCAAATGCTTCACGTAGAAGGAAATTCACCCCCAACAAGAGTTGAACGCGTGGCCTGAAGATGTATAGACGTCCACGAAGCACTAACACACCAGTACCCAGCACAGAGGAACACCCCCACCCAATTCCAATAAATATATTCCCTACGATAATGCAAACCACAATTCTTTCCCACTGTCTGAATTTGTTAAAAGGTTTTCCAGCTAAGAAAAATCTGGAGTAAAGAATAAGAAAAAAAACATTCTGTGATGGAAGAAACATATGCTTGAAATCTAGCTAGCATGTTAATTGTGGTTAATATGTGAATCAAATTAGGAATGTAAACAACACTAACACCCAGAGACTATGCAGTGACTTCCTATTTTCATTTTTACAGCTTTGGCATTAATAACCAGCAATTGCTTACAGTTGCCAAAGGCTTCTCCTACACTTCAAATATAGGTTACTGTATACTAATGGACAGCAAAAGTTTATAAGGCAAAATGTCTAGTGCCCTCATCTTGAATAATAAAAAAAAAGCACCTGAGGACAGTAAGGAGAAAACCGTGCAAGTTTTGATAAAATACAATGTTATACTACTTTGTACTAGTCCAACCAAGTTCTACGTAGGACATGAGGATGGAGAATGAAATCAGAAGTTTACTGCGAATACTTTCAGAATGCCTTTGGGATGTACATTTTACACACAAACAGCTATAAATCTCCAGTGATTTATGCACTGATCCACAGAACCGAAAATCACCTTTGGTGTAATCAACTATTCCCGAACTCGAAAGGAATTCGACCTACAGAGACCCGTCTGCTTCTCTTAAAGCTCGGCAGCGAGTGAGCACCGAGGCTGGCAGCAAAGCTGCTGCTCCAGGTCAGGATTACGCTTCCTCCCTTACTCCGTCCCTCCCATCTCGACCAGGCAGACAACGGGCAGCTCTTCCATAGACGTTGCAGCACGTGTGATTTGCATTTCTGAGGGTGATTACCTGCATATAAATAATTTCCTCATATCTAAGGAGTCCCTATAGTTGTGATGTCAAAAAGGAGAAATTAATGATAAACAGCGTGTGGTGTGTTTTTGTATCCTTATCTTAAATTCCAAGCTGGATTAAATACAGGAGAACTCTGCTAACCCCACCTCGCGTCACTGTATGGGATTTGCCATCACTACTTGCTATTCCCATAGCAGAGCCTCCTGCAGGTCCCAGTCCAAGCAAATGGTTTCAACATTTTATCAATACAGAATGAAAAGCAGCCAGCCCCCAAACACCCCGCTATGAGACTGGAAAGAGAAACTACAGGTGGCAGAAATCACGCACAGACCTGCCAAAACCGTAAGGTAACAGTGAGCTAGGAACGATGACTACGCTCGCAAGCGACAGTCACACACTTTTCGGGAATGGCAGCGCCCTCAGATAGTTGCTAGATTGGCCATGGGCTCAGGTTAATATTTGTATTAAGGAAAAACTGTCAGCCTCAATCAGGATTAGACCAATGTTGTGCTAGATACTGTGCAAACAAGTAGTGAGACAAAAGCTCTTCTCAGGAGAGCTTCCTTCTAAATTACAGTAAGTATTTGTATTCTTATTACAAGTAACTGACATTACAAATAGTATTCCCAGCACGGCATCCCTGAACAGTCCTCAGTGTTGACGGTGATACCAGGCTGCTGACAAAGCCGGTGCTAGCAACAATTAATATGCAGGAAGAATTGGTAGCTGGTGATTTTTCTAAAATAAATGACTGTGATGGAGTCATTGCATTATTTCAAAAGATAAAAAATAAACTTGCGAGATGGAAATAAACACAACTTTAAAAATGAACCTAATAACATGAAAGTAATGAGTTTGGAAAACAGATGTGGACAAAGGAAAGCAAAGGCTACAATATACTCCACGCAATCTGGGAAGGAATGATAAAAAAATTTACAAGCTGTTTTGAGTCCCGAATAAAAGGGGTAATCAAGCCAGGCTGAGTTATAAGTGGGAAGGGCACAGCATCCTGCAGCAGAGACTAAGCAGAACACCTCGGCCTTCTGTACTGTATGTTGAGGCTTTCCCGTGTTGCTGGTACTCCTGCCTAATTCTTGGTTCGGCAGTTCATAATTCACATCACGTACTGTAAGGCCTTCTCACCCTTTCTTTTCCCCACGTTCGTTTGATCTTTTGCGTTCTGCTGGAGCAGCAAACTGCTTGCGTTCTTCTGTCACTGACAAACGTTGGGGCAAGAGGTGAAATAGTAAGAAAAAAAATTAAATCAAAAGGTAATGTAATATCCCAAAGAAAGATACCTCGTTGCAAGACAAAGTACACACAGAGATCATTTCCATGATGCCCTGTTGCCTCGCCTGTTAATCATGATTTATGATAACGTCTATGCAAGAGACCCATCGGTTAGCGAAACCATGTTACTCTGTACAAAGTGGCTTCTCAAAATGGCACTGTGAGAAAGCTCTCCTCTGCAGTTGTTTTACTTTGCCTCTGAAAGCTTTCAAATTGAACTGCTAAAGTTCAGCCAGCATCTAATTTTAACCGTGAGTTCCAGGAGAGAGTAAAGCTGGTGGGAAGATTACAGAGTTCCTTGAAGCTCTGACCTACAACAGGAAGAGAGTTGTCAGCCTTCATGTCTCTCACTCTAAATCCCAAGGGAAACAACACTGGCAGAATGTTTTATAACACGTTCCCACTGTAAAATTTTGTATTTGAGAAATACGATGCTTGCTCACTCCTTCTCCTAGACCTTTGGTGTGTCAGTGAAAACAGATGACCTTAAATGAGTAGTTTTAGTTCTGCCTTTACACCGCAGTTCGGATACTCAAGGTTCACAAGTTTCTGTTTACAAAATCACAGAGAACTGATATTACACAAGAGCAACACACGCACCCACACCTTTAAAATATTTGCAAGGAGCTGGCAGCTTGTAGCAATGTAACGATGCCTTTTTTCCGCCTTCTCAGGTTAACTGTATAACTCAAGAAATACCCACACGGAAGGCTGCAATCTGTGATTTCCATAAGGAAGGCTAAAAGGCTTCTGTCAAAGGGCCAAAAAGCAACATCTGTTAAAGAGCTCAGGAAAGAGAAATTAAAAATAAAATAATTGGATTATGATCTCTCAGCTAATGAAATCAGATACATTTTTTTCTTCAAGTCATGGATTTTAGACAACACAAAGTGATACAAGCCCGGTTCTACGTTGCTACTACCTGCCCAAAGGACCACCATTTCAGGTGTTGCACAACACCAGGAAGCAAAACAGGAATACAGCAGAGAAACAGAATACATTTTCATCCTGACAGTCATGAAGGTGTGGTGACAAATAACCAATAACTGGACAGGATATGAATAATAAATACGGTAAAACTCTTATTCCAGTAATAGCTCTTCACGTACATGGGCAGCTGAAGGAATTCAGTCACCCTGGAACAGCTTAAAAAACTTTTTTCCCCCTCATTCTCATTTCTCAGCTTTTCAGTCCTTGGGAATGATTGCTAGAGCGCCGAAGCCAACAAGTGAGAAGCAGAGGAACCCCTGCGGCTTTGAGCAAACCCACGTCCCACCAGTCGCCGAGGCGGCAACTCGTGATGTGTGCACGGCCACTGTGGGAGCAAAGGCAAGAGCAGCTCCCTGAACTTTCTCCTCTCCTCTGTTCCTTTGGATAATGAAAAACAGAAACACCATTCTGGGACTCAGAAGCATTTTGAATGATCCAACAGTTGTTACAGACCTAATGTTATCTGCCGCTGACCCTAAATTGAGACGTCTGTTAGTCAGGGATGATGATATTTGCACTCGTGAATAATTAGTTTTGCTGGTTTTAAAGGAAAAAACTTATCTTTTAATCAGCATCTAAATGAAAAATTCTAAAAGCTATTCCCTAACATCTGCCAGTTTAGCATAGATTTAGAAATAAAAATTGAGAGGTATAGTCTCATCTCAGGGAATTATGTGTTCAAATCCTCACGTATGGAGATGAGAATGTAAGTGTTAACATTTAGAGTCTTCTGTTGCATATCCGAGGCATTAAGCTGGCTTAATGAGTCACTGTCTGAAACCAATAACAAGTTAAAGTTCCTCTCTCACATACACACATGCACACATTTAATTTTGTGTATAATTACTCAGTTCTGAGTAATGACAATTTATTAGATTTTTCCCATCAAACGTATGAGTTGCTAATGTACAACATGTTACTAATACACAATACTCTTTCCAAGAAAGGCAGGAGTTACTAGTGTACCAAGTGTTAAATGTAACCACGCATTTTATCCCCCCTCATCTCTCCGTAAAAATATTTTTGAAGTGAACTTAGCGGCTGCGAAAAGCAGATTTTTCTAACCAGGGAATCCATTTCTAAGGGCAGGAAAGCAGTTCGATAGCCATGATTACAGCCTGTACAAATTATCAGCATTTACTTACACAGTCAAATAAAGCACGGCCAAAGGACAACTCTGTCTTGAAGGAGCAATTGGAGAGCAATCATTTTCCCTTTGCACTTAATAAAAAAATATACTGCTGTAGCATTTCAGAACAAGAAAAGCTTCCCTGCCATAATATTAACCTAACGCCTGGTGGGTTTCCACAGAGCTGGCTGCAAGGTAGAAAGGAGGAAACGCGGACAACAGAGATACTGAAAAACCACCCGGTGTGCTAGGTCAGCAGTGCATTTCATTTTGACATTTTCCTAATACAATATAGCAATTAAAAAGTCACCAGGCAAAAGTGAAAGAAAATCCCAGCAGTTGCAGTACTACGAGCTACGCTAAGTCTGTGCCAAAGTGCCATACTGATTCATGGGGGCAACGTAAGCACGTAAATAGGACTGCTGGGCTTCCTGGGACGTCTCAACTTCTCTGAATTTTGATCCGCTGGCCAAAACCAAAATCGACCTGTGCACGTGGCTCAGCTGGCATCCCTCGGAAAGCCGGGACGGCTGACTGCGGGGAGACGGGGAGGGAAAGGCGAGGAAGCCTGTCTAGCAATACAGAATCTGAGGCTCCACTGGAGACCACACAGTAAGCTCCTAAACTGGTAGGACTCAGAGCAGCTTGGTACACATCACTAGGATTAATTAAATATGCTGCTCTCCCTCATTATTGTTATTACAAAAGGCAGCAAGATTATCACGTGGAGGAAATACTTCGGGACGAGAACGAGAATTCGTATGGTTATGTTGAGAAGAAATGCTTTCGGTGGATAAACTAACGCCCCTTGGAGGGCCGGAGCAGAGCTCAGGTGCCCGTCCAGCCCCGGCGGCCTCTCCCGCGTGCCCTCCCCACAGCCCAACACGTCTCGATGGCCTCCCTGGCCCTGCGCAAGCACGAAGCCTGGCGGACACCTCGCCCGGGGCCTGTGCTCCGCTCCCACGTTCTGCTATCCAAAAGCCTCTTAGAGACAAGGCGGGTTGGAGCAGAAAATGAGGCCCAGAGAGAGGAGGCGAGCGGCAGCGGCCCTGCGGAGGACCTGGAGGGGCCGCCGCCTCTTCCGACCTGCGTCTCTCGGCTCACGGCCCGGCCATGCCACCCAGCTGCCCACGCTTCCCCTCGCGTGACGGTTCTCTGCGTATTTAAGACAGATCTCCTTGGGACGACATCCTCGCACCCCTCAGCTCCTTCACCGAGAGGTACAGCTCACCGAGGCCCGCAGGAAGGCAGGACGAGCGCGGGGGAGGAGGGCGCGATCTCCCCTCCCTCCGCCACAGCGAGCTCTTCCCCGCTGAACGGCCGCCCTTGCCCCGCGGAGCCGATACTGCTAACCACGGCAACGGGACCGAGCGACCGCTCGATTCCCATGCTTTTTTTATTTATCCTTTTCTATTTTAAAAAGCAGCCTGTTCCCTTGGCCCCGGCGTGCCTCCCTCCCCTCCGGAGCCCTGGGTTATGTGAAAATGCGTGTGCCAAGCGGCGGAGGCGTGGTGGAGCTCCTGGCTCGCCGTGACATGCTCCTGACGTACTGTGTGGTCAAGGAGCCGGGACTGGGGGGCCTGAACGAGGGCCAAGCCTTGCACTTCAGCTTCCTGACCTGGCAGCCATTCAGAGAGACCCTGCTAAGTGCTATTTCCTAAATACACTAGCTTTTCATAACAATCTTACCACATTGCTTTCCTTTACAAGCTCTCTTAAAAGAGAACTGGACTCCTTCTGGTTAATCTACACAGACTGCATTTGGAAGCCATCAGAAACTGAACTCTAAACAAAACGTTATTAATGTGTTGTAATCTGCCCTCAATGTTCCAGATGAAAAGAAAATGTTTTATAGTTTTGGAGTATACATTTTAATTGCCTTTTAAGAGTGCATATACTTTTAGTGCTCTCTGTTATAAAACTGCAGTATCTGTTTCTTGATAACTGTTGAATGATCTCAGCTATTTTTATTAGGTTTTCTCCCCCACCCTGGTCCCCTTCCTTAAGCTACCACCACTGTAAGGTTTTTTCAGACCGTTCCTGATATTAGGCTGGCAAACCGTTTCAGTCTAAGATAAACTCCATTATAAACAACTTCTTTACAACATCCCCTCACTATAAAAACACCCAGATCCAGAAAATTAGTTCTTTAAATGAACTTAGAATCCAGCTACTTTTGGTAAAAATCTGATCTAAATAAGGGCTAAACCCAATTTCCCAGATTTTGGCCCTTCCCTGCTCGATTTGCTCTCGGTGCCTCGTTCCTGTCGTGGCTGGAAATGCTTGGCTCGGGGAGGCATACAGGAACTCGGCGCAGAGCCGCGTTGGCGAACCTCGCGCGGCCGTTGGAGATGTCACAGCTGCCCCGCGCCGCGGCTGGCAGAAGGCGCCTGGCAGCACCTCAGCCCCCGCCACGCGGAGAAGGTGGATTCGCGGTAAGATCCCGCCAGAGCTGTAAGCCCCGAATTTCCTCACGATGCAATTCCCCACTGGAAGTGGGGCACGGAGCCTACGAGGTTTTATCGTGCTGAACAGCCTTCCCTTGAAGCGGCCGCAGCCGTGTACAATAAGGTCTTTTTGTCGTCCTGGGATAAATGGGAAGGGGATCACAAAGTTACCAGGCATGCTTTCCGGGTATCTCCTTACTAGAAAAGTACTGGATAAAATAAATAGAAATCCAGGGTCATAAAACTAACTATGGGTTTTGTTGTTCATTAAGTTGCAGTCCCAAAAGACGAAGAGAACCCTTAAAAAAAAACTCTGTTTCAGGAAATATCAGGCATCTGGACATCGCTGTTATCGTATTTGTATCAACAAATGTGCTAGAGAAGAATGGCTCTAGCTATCCAGTTTTAGATACGCACTCCTTAAAATACCAAAGCCTGCTTTGCTAGTATTTGGTTCTTACACACCTTCACTATTAGCTTCTGCTCAAGATAATTAACTTTCTCAACCCCCCAACGTTAACTCTAACTCCTCCTGTGACGCCTCTAACACCTCCCTAATACCTTTTTGACTTGCAAGATATTATTACTTGAAACAACGCAGACCAGGGTATTTCGCAGTGGGAACTGTGTTCAGTGCTTGGAGAACAACCACTTGTCAGAGTTTTTCTCTTATGCAATTAAAATATTTTAAATGGCAAAGCCCCTCTCTCACGTTGGATTTGGATTCACATAATGCAAGTGAACTACAGTTTATCGTTGCTCTGTTAGTTCTTTTTATCTTCTAAATTATCAGAGCTTGCTTGTAATTTTTTTTATGTTGTTTTTAAAAATATTTTTCAGTATGCAGATGTGCTTGTGAAGATTAATGGACTGGGAACACTGAAATCTTGTATTAATCAACTACAGAGAAGGCAACTGCTAAGTAAAATTTTCCATAATGCTGCACACATGAGTTTAACCAGCACCTCTGCAGATTGCAGAGCGAGCCTCCCTCGTCTTGGAGGATTTCTCCTGGGCCTTCTCTGAGGCGGTTTTAAGTTTTGCAATGATGCCAGTCACAGAGCACTACCGCTGCTAAGCTGTTCTCTGGACACTCAACAAGCCACATCACGGGGAACCCTGTCAAGTGTTTACCACAGTTCCCGTTATTACAAAGAGCTGATTCGTGCCACGTGCCAGTTATTCTTCTGGCACTGCGATGGCAACAGTCACCTCTTGTTGGAGGCTCCTCTCTCCAACGTGCAGCTGAGCACCGGGACCTCAGGCCAAGGGGTGCAGAGCCACAAGTCCAAGCCCCCAAGAATCAGCAAGGTTATCCTCAAGAGCATATTCCACCCCCGTTACATGGCAGAGAGAGTCTCATCAAAAACGCTTTAAGTAAAGATTATATGGAGAGAAATTTGCTTTCTGTAACAGGATAATGCAAAAAAAAAAAAAAAAAAAAAAAAAATTTCCTACTCCAAAACACTGACTGAAAGCCGGCACGCGTGCACACGTTTAATTAACGATAGGTTAATTACACCAATTTCATTACTAATTGGATCAGTTTAAACCTGCTACATTGAAAGTAACTTGGCAGACAAAAATACAACCATAATTACAAAACCAACTGATTTCTTTAGTTAAGTAATTCCACCAATTAAGTAATTCCACCATGTGTAAAGCAAACCCAGCCTTAGCCATTTGTGTAGTTTTGACCCATTTTCAGCAACGTGCTATTTCTCAGTGCTGATGTCTACAAAACCCAGCACCATTATGCATGGCAGTTGTTTCTGAGGGTGGATCCGTTCACGCTGGTTGAAATAACTGAATGGAATTTGCCCAAGTGATGGAAAAACAAGCTCTGTGAAAAGGCCCTGGTAAAGGGTAAACTCACCTAAGCTTTCAAATGCTGCTTTTGGTTTACCTTTGAGGTCTGAGAAGTTTGATTACAGTTTAAAGAATACCAGCCTTGCTTCGAACCTTTCTAGTTGTGACTGCTACGAAAAGCAAAGCTTTCCTCCAGCAGCGCAAGTCTCCAAATAGCTCTGAATTTGCCAAAACCAGAAAGAGCTGGACACCTCACAAGAAAACTTTGTTTTCACTGATCATATAAATAGGTTTGTGAAGGCAAACTGTGGTCAATGATAAAGCTGCTGTCCTATGATCAACTCTCCTCTCACCAACACGTACTACTCAGGTCAACTGAAATTACTGCAAGGAATAAATGTGAATAAATTCTCTGATTCTATGAAATAAAAAGGCAAAGAACATTTTATTTTCCATTTTTAGCTTCCTAAATCAAATAGAAATCCTATAATTCTTTAGAAAACTAAAAAACCAGAAATAAATCCCTGTTTTTCATGGCTGACATTTTCTATTCAAAGACTAGGGGCCTTTACAGCAAGTATTTTTAAGAACGTGCTCCTGACAAGTTGCATGTTAATACTGATTGAACAGTTCCTATAGGCAGCGAAAATCCTCAAGTGTTTTCTTCTAGAAAGAAATTACAGAGCTCTGTACGAAACAAAGAAAACCACATATTTAGCTGATCTCTGTAGCACACAGTTTCATCTCTAGGGTGTTACTGCCATCATATCTATAAGAAGTAATTTCACATGAAATTCTGGAAGTCAAAGAATGTTCCATCTATTGATACATCTAATACAAATTAGTA
>NW_010529091.1:0-8468 GCF_000687285.1 Phaethon lepturus | reverse complement strand
TCCCTACGTATATTAATGCTGACCATTCATCTGCTGAAAGAAGCAGATAAACTAAAAAACACTGCAGTTTGTAAAGAGCACTGCTTGGGAAATAACCTTTTGAGCCACTGGAAAAATTCTGAGTTCAATCAACTTTATTTCCAGTACAAAAGCAATTAGATTTTTCCCATCAGAAATTAGATGAAGAAGTAAATTAAGATTCGCCAGTGATGGGAATTCTTAACTTGTGGCATAAATAGAATTTCCTCATTATTTTCGGCTATGGCCATCTATGTAAACCTCCATTCCAAACACAATTCGTGAGAGAAAAAGATGTATTACAGTTATCGTAGGTATTGACATTTAAACTGAATTTTTCCCCTTCTTTTTAAGCAAAAGCTACTTTAATTAAGCTTAAAACAACAAACAATCAACCCACAAGAACCAACAGACTTGGCTGCTGTTCCATTCACCCAAGACTACAACTGTACTGAGAAATCTGATTTAAACAAACCCCAAACCATTTGCATCCCTGCTAGCCTCCGACGGCTCCAGTTATTTTTGTGTGTGCATCAACCGAAATCAAAACACAGATAAAAATGCAACTTTTAAAGCGGTTCCTGTACACTCAAGGAAACCAATTTATAATGCATAATATTAAAATTAAATAAATTGAAAATAATTCTGCTTGTTAGAATGCATCTGGAGCATCAGTAGTGGCTCCTGTAGCAACAGCCTCAGCGACAAAACAGTTCAAAATCTGTTCGTTCTTTTTTCTTAAACAATGGGCATTTTGTGAAAGGTTTTATCTTTTGACTTCCGTGATTGATTTAAAACACTCTTTACAGAAAACAGCCTGAGAGTGTCCCTAACAGGGAGATCATCCCACGGTCTGCTGCAGCAGCTAGACTACATCAGATAATTCGACCAAGGGACAGCGTCTCCTTTTCCTAATGGCAAATACGACTCATGCTTTACGAGAAACTCTTTTCTTTCCCAAGTATAGCTCTAACTGTCTGATGAAATTGTGCTGAGGACCTCTTCTCACTTTGTGTCACAGACCATGAGCTTTCTTCTTTTCTTTCTCTGTGATTTAATCCGAATTGTTTTAAGGTTTAAGTGAAGATTAATCCACAATAAATCCACAATACAAGAAAAAGAAAGAGGGCAGGAACTACAGTTCAGAAAGACCTCGGCAATGGCAACTAACTCCTGCCCCGCTTCCTCTCCTTCCGCTCCCTTGCTGATCCAGGAATAAATCTACTGAACAGAGGAGACAAAAAGAGAAGATGAATTAGATAAGACAGGGAAGAATTTCTGAATACAATATTGGCTGCCTAAAAGTCCGATCCAAAACTGTTTCTTAATTAGTGTTTTAGAAAATATTTTAAGAGCAAGGCTGCTGGACTGAAGCTGCCTCTCGCAGATATAGCATGTTGCTCTCATTTATCCATGGATCATTCCTGTTGACTGCTCCTTGGCAGCTGAAAATATATTCAGGCTGTCTGAAGACAAGTTCTAAAATTTTAGATTCCCTCTGTCAACAGCTGGGTGATCATCTCATCTGCAATACCTAGTGGATCAGCTAACCTTTCTTTTCTGTTTTACTACCAATGGTATTTTCTTGATGGGTATTCCAGGTACCACAGACATTTGCATCTAGGTTGTAAACCTGGGTCCCTTAAATCAGCAAAGCACTATTTCAATCACCTCACTATGGCATAAGGTGAGTCTGTTCAATACAGAAAAAAGAGCAAGTAGAGCAGATGTAATAAATAAAGGATTTCTTCTGTCCAGAAACCAAATACTGTTGCTTGAAAATAAATACTGTCATGCAAAAGACTAATTGGGGCATCCCTGCTTCTTCTCAATAGCATGGCTAAGAACTAAGCAAAAAACAGATGACTGGGCAACACGGAGCAAGAACCAGACTCCTTCCCTCAATTGGGAGAAGCAGTCCTTGACTGCCTCCCGAACACACGGCAGGTAACCTCCGAAGGAGGCAAAGGCCAACCATTTGCCCTCAGAATCCAGGTTTCGGTTCCTCCTTCTGCAGCGTTACCTCCTGTATGCTCAACGGTCCCCAACAAAGAAGTCAAGAGTTTTATGGAGAGTGGCTGTGGCCTGAAGTCCTGGGTACAGAGTTCTCCCTTGAGCCACGACCACGGAAAACTTTGAGTGTTTGACTATAAAGCCCTTGTGTTGGGCTCTGTGCTGAGCGCGGGGCCAGCCCAGCCCAGAGCTCAGGGCGATGAGGGCGCGGGAGCTGATAGGCGCTGCACCCACCCGCGCTTTCCATGGGCCCGCGGCACACAAATACTCCTTTTTAAAATAGCTACAATTTAAAAGGTCACGTTGTAAAGTCATTCGATTAAAATAGTAATAAAAGAGTAAACATTAACTCACAATTTTTCCTTAGGTCTTTCTTATTTCCAGTTAGTATCATTTCTCCCAGACTAAGTTGCAGCTTATGAATCTGCAAGTTTATCTTGATTAAAAATCTTTAACTTCTCAGTTTTCAATACAAGAAAACTAATGTCCTTCCATTCAAAAATACCTACTCCTTGCTCTCATAATTCCCACGGTATCTTGATTGCAGCAATTACATATTATCCATATTATTTGTCACTACCCAGACAAAAGTACACTGAAACATGGTAAAACCGTCACAATGAAGGAAATGCACTTTTTCACGCTTTAATAAATGCTAGCTTTTATACTATGCAAAGGAGACAAAAGATAAAACTCCTGGTATAGCCTGGTAAACATTATCTAGCCGGTGGGCTCTTGCAAACATTCTGGACAGTCTTGATTGCTTAAGTTCCAATCATTATTACTCAATAAGGTTTTCAGAAAATGCAGACAAGAAACACTTAAAAAAGAAACTGAGAGAAACACATGCAGAAAAAAATTCACCGGACAGATCAGGAGAGCTGTAAACTGGCCCCGCTCCAGGTGAATTAAGGCAAAGGCATTGATTTGTTCTAGGTTAACGATAAGGACTCTTTGTTGAATTTTAGGAAAAGAACTTTCATTTTCTGATTGGCAGAGCACGCCAGATATTACACAACCAGAAAGCCAAAGTTTGGCTTTGCAAGTGACCAATCAAAGCCGATCCCTCGCTAGGAGGAGAGGAGGGGAAACAAGCCTGGGACGGTCACCGGCAGCGTGTTAGAACGAAACGTAACTCCTGCCTGCGCAGCCCCTGCCAGCCGCCCGCCCCGGGCCAGCCCCCGCGGGCGGCGATGGGGAGAGGCAACCCTTCAGGCCTCGGGGGGTTTAGTGAAAAATTTACTCCTCATTTGAAGCCAGTATGGAAGACGGTTTTCCGGCTCATCCGAGAGGTGAAAATCAGATCCTACGTGGACACAAGCTTTTTTCATAGCAACAGGAAATATAAAAAGAAGAGAAATTCAAATAAAACCGCAGCAATACCGTCAAGACGACAGCAGGAAGACGAGGGAGATCAAACAACAAATTGCTTATTGTGTTCTTGTTCCTTATCTCAGAGAAATCCTGGAGGATAATGAACGGCTGCTACAAGCGCCACAACACCCATCGAGGGCTGGCAAAGGAGCTCCCTTTGCCTTACGTCCTACGGAGCACGGATGCAACTGTTTAATCGCGTTTACTGGCCCGGAGTAGTATGTCTAAGCAGTAACTGTAATATTTGGCACTTAGTTCTCCGTATTCAAAGAGTTAAGCTATGTCCTATAAAGATAAAAATCTGCACTTTTATTATTTTGTAAGGCTGCCTAACAAATGAGGATCCAGCTGTAATTGTAACATTCCTAGCTCCCAAGGCGCCAAGTTTTACTAACTATAATTTAACTGGTCCAGTTGATGCAGTCCAAATTCTTGTTTGGATAATCAGCCTTTGTTTAAATATGTACCAAAAAAAAAAAAAAAAAAAAAAAAGCGCCCAGGCCAGCATTAGCCTCTAGGCATGTCATGTGAGCTTATTACCCCGAAGCTTGCAGTAGCAGACACTCATGCACAAGAGGAGAATTATTTTGCTAGTATTACTGTTACGGTAACATATAATCAGACCTTCTCCCCCTCAGCCCCCACCCTTTTTCTTTTCTTTTTTTTTTCCCCCCCTCCACAATTCACAAGTCTTCTTTCCAAGTTCAAGTAAAGTTTAAAGGTGAAAAGGTCAAGAAAGTTTCATGACTGGCTGTTGAAAGAGGGAGAAATAACCAGGGTCTCCCAAGTTTGCATACACTAAAAGCTCAACAATTTTGTATTTTGCTGCAATTCATAACTGTACAAATCCCTTTTGTTGGATCTGTTTGGACTGAAATTAAACACTTGTTAATAATTTATAACTTAATACAATTAGAAAATAATAATAACTGTCAAGCAACTACATTCAATACATAAAGCAACTTGAGTGGCTCATTAGCTTATTTGTCAAAGCAACTATTTCTATACATTTTAGCTTATTTCTACTGGGAAGAGCAGTTAAAGAGCCACCCAGCTTGCATGGAAATCGTTTCTCCACCAGCTGGGAGCAATTCCCAAATTGCTGCACCTCACCCACATCCAAGCGATGCTGGCTCATTTTAAAAGCAGCTTAAGTCTGACTTCAGGAGGTGCCTTAACAGAAATGGAGGAGGGATGGCCAACGCATTATGCGGCTACAAAGACAAAAAAATGCATCCCACAGCAATACGCTGCACATCATTTGCTCTAAATTTTACATCTGAGTGAAAGTGTATCAGCGTTTGGCCAACAAACCGACCGTCAAAATGAGTCACTTGAGAAACAGAAAATTCTTAATTTTTTATCTATGCTGGTAAGTGACCTCAGCTCGGTAAACCCTGAGGGCCGGACGCAAAGCTGCCTGACGGTTCACAAGGTGCTGCCTTCCCCATAGCTTCTCACCAAGAGAAGAAATACTCCATCTTTTTTACTGAGGAGTAAAACCGATTTCTAAAATGTCAGCGGCCACGGTTCTCTTGGAAAGCAGAGTGAGGCTGCCTGTGCTGGGCAGTTTGGGTACTTACGTTTGATAGATATCAAAAGTATTCAAGTATTTTCCAAATATGTGCAGTTCCCCATAATCATTAATATTGTTGCAAGAAGTCTACTACACAGAGGTGGAACAAAGCAAATAGAACTGAATATATTGAGCCAGAACCTCAACAGATTAAAATCTATGTAATCTCACTTCAATCATGTCAATATTCATCAGCCAGAATATCTAGTCCATTCAAGATAAACGTAACCATATAAATGTTCATTATAACTGATAAACTAACAGCGGCGATCCTCTGACAGCAAAGATCAGTGAGCACCAGACAGATGATCTTTTTTATCGCTTTTCTCTCCTTGTGAGTACCTATGCCAATTCTATTTTTGTTGCATATTAATTTATGATGTTAGAAAATGTCAAATTTAAGTATACAAAGCAAGGAAGTCCAGATTAAAAAAAAAAAAAAAAAAAAAAAAATCAGTCTCTGGTCTCAGCTCAGCCACTCTGTCCAGATCCTGAGCTAGCGTGTCAGTGGTGCCAGCACAACTTGCATTAGTCGGGGATCTGCTCTTGTTTTTATCTATTTATCTGATATAATTTCTAATTTGCTTACTGAATAAATCTCTTGTCTTTTCGTTCCTTTCAACTCCTCCTCCTCTTGATTTTGTTTCTTCTGTCCCATTGCCTGTAAACTGAGCACATCCATGTACCATCTTCCCCCAGCCCAGCAGCTCCCTGCATCACCTCTTTTTCTCTCACCCGGTTCTTCCCTTCCTAACCCTGCCCTGTTTTGTTGCCATGCTTTGCTTGTATTTATTATCCATCTTTATGCAATATTTCAAGGAAGGAGAGAAAGGCTTCAAATACTGCACACTAGTTAACAATCACAACAGTCCCCAGAATATTGTTTAGTATATCTTGAAGCTGAAGAGCCGATTTCTTAATGTATGAATAGGCTGTGGGGTCCCCTTTAAAGTGACCATGTAAATGAGAAAGGCAGTAAGAAAAATGGTATTAAAAAAAAAAAAAAAAAAAAAAAATCTCCCATGCTTCTCCCCAGAAATCAGACGGTGCCTACAGAGGAACCAGAAGAAGATGTCACTCTGGCTAACTGGAGTAGGTCCTTATAATTCATCTTTTTTTAATTCTTTAATCATTAGGTAAACGTGAAAGGTTTCCTTTTTTAAAGTGAATCTTCTAAAACGCATGGAAAAAAGATATGAATCGATAAAATTGATCTATAACATATTTTTACTTGAGAAAGGATTACAGGGTTAGATCTTAACATTATATACCTAAAACCATTTCTTGTTCCACTGCCTTTATAGTTCCAAAAAAAATGTACATTTTGGAGACAAAGGCCTTTATGCTCTTAAGTGCTGTGGATTTCATGCCAATCTCCCAATATAAAGCAGATTTCAGACTTATACCCAAGAGAAATAGTCTCGGAAAGATTAGATTTTCCACCACAAAATAAAACCCTTGTGTGGTGAACCATACCAGCTTCAATGCTACCTTCCTCCTAAGTGCTTGTTCGACATGAGAAACACACCCATCCTATCCCCTCTCTTCCAAAATGGAAGTGGTTTTATCACGCCTCTGCTGTTGTGCTAGCCAGTTTTTCCATGTGTAAAATTTCCAGAATTGTCATGTGTACCTGAAAAAAAATCTATAGATTTATCTATTTTTTCTTATTCTGTACCATTTTGCCATACAGAAAATGGCATACACTGCTCTGAATATTAGGGTACAAAATTCCTTCTCCTCGTGATGCAATATAGATAAAACCAGAACATACCTGGATGAAAAACTCTTTTAAATCAGCCAGATATTTTTGAGAATTGCCCAAAGACGTGCACCTCTAATAGGAATGGTGTATTATGGGGAATTCATTTTGCTAAAGTATCTAGCAGCTCAACAAACGAGAAGAAACTTTCTTAAGGTACTCATTCGGTTGAAAGGTATTTTATCAATCATCCCCATCTTAGAAAACACAGATTTTCAGGATATTTCAAAATCCGTTGCCAGTAATAAAGCAGGACATGCAAGGAAAGGAGAGAAATATAGACTTAATACAATGTAACTGCTGAGGATTAAATTTTAACACCACCAAAGCCACACAAAAAAGAATGAATTCAAGAATCAGAAGATTAAAACTGCGTGTAGTCAGCTTGGGATTGGTATGCTACAGATGGAAACTTCCTTGACAACACACAGTTTAAATTCTAGTTAGGACACACTATGATTAAATGCTCCTGCAATTTTTGAGTACATCACTTTTTTCCTACCGGCTACTGTGATACAAAAGACATCTCTTGCAAACATATAACTAGTAAAAAAAAAGTGCAAGTAAAAGCCATTTAGGTTTCCAGCAAAGACATAAAAGCAAAACAGCTAATGGACATCCAGGGTAGTCAAATAATTTCTGCAAAATCCATTAGTTACTAAAAGTTCTGGAGGGCTCAGTTTTTATAGTAAAACCTGTAAAAACTCCGTATCCAGTTTCTCTATCGGGACACTGAGGTGTGAAGATCCAAATGATGCTGGAACTGAACTTGTATATTTGAACCTTTTGAACTCCATCTGCCCTTCATAAATTACTTTACCACTAGCTTTAACACGTTTCTAACCCACTGTGCTAGAAAAAGGAGGAATCATTAAAATAACTGAAAATGCAACTAACTTTATAACACTTCCAATGGAATTCGTCTTTGCTCAAAAGACGTGCACCTATAACAGAACTGCGGGATGAGAAAAAGCTTCCAGATAGTCCAGTGAAATAACATCTGTCTTCATGCTACCGAAAACAAAGCGGCAGGCCCCCCTCCCCAACCCCAAAACCATTTGAAGTAAATGAAAATGGCACTGTACAGAAACAGACAGTTGCTCCTTTCCATCTGGAAACACTGTCAAATGGAAGCAAATTCCACAAAATTCCCCACTGATGCACGAACTTAAATTTTGCATCTCGCATGATCAACACGTGCTAGCAGCAGCCCTCTGCTCAACATCCCGTCGGCAGGGAAACCTTGCGATTTTTCTTCCGTCAGAAGGCACCAGAAGACGCATCGAGGACCCAGTGTCACTCGGAGAGCTACTCTGCCGTTCCTTCCGGCGTCCTCCTTTATGCTGCAGGACTTCGCTGCCGGGCAGCAGGGGTGGCAGCCGCAGCGCAGGGGATGCAGTGCGCAAGCTGCCTTCTGCAAAGTTACATCCCTGCCTAAAACCAAGCGTGACGTTTATCTCACTCGTGTTTATAACCGGAGAGTTAATTGTCATTGTTAAAATACAAAAACTCCCAACAGTCCTACGTTTTCTACAGCCACATCTTCCCCTGCGTGCGCTAAGGCAGGGAAAGGCGCGGCCATCCCCTCCGGCTCCCGAACGCCCGCCGCGGCCAGGCAGAGCCCCTAGTAGAAATATTTGAGCGCGGTGAGGAATCTGGGCACCACTTGCCTCGAGTCCCACGTTTCCAGCGCCTCGGAGGTACGGCGGCACCTTCAAGCGTGAG
>NW_010529090.1:582-1665 GCF_000687285.1 Phaethon lepturus | reverse complement strand
CTTAATGATTCTGTGATTCTGTAATTCTGTTTGACCTTCATAATCAATAAATACTCTTTTACTAAATACATAGGACCTAAGCCTACAGACGTTTAATAAATACATGGTACCTAAGCATAAGGCAAGAGAGAGCTGTCAGCACTGGAGCAGGATGGAGCTCCATGTGCATCCCTCTGGGATCGCCCAGGACTTTAGAAACGAGCCCCCAGCTCTGATAAGCCACCAGCGCGGTCGCCAAGCCCGGGTCCCCAGCAGCCCTCCCTGGTGTCCAGGCCACCACACGCTGCCGGCGGTAACCAGAGCTCAGCACCCAGCGATGGGGCGTCTGCTCCCCGTGCGGAGGGGCAGGATGGGACAGAGGCGGAACAGGGGATGTTCCCCGATGGATGTGTAACTTGAAAATGAACCAGTCCCGTTCCGGTATGCGAGCTCAAGCTTTCCTCATGCTCTTTTAAAAAAGTACTAGCGGGCCACACTCCCCATGTTCGACACCTCTCCCGTGTCTGTGGATGCTCCCCGCGAGGGGCTCCGTGACTTTGCCGGGCTGTGAGCATCTGGCACGCTGCCGGCTCGCCGGGTGTGGAAAGCACCGAGGGAGCACGCGGGGCTGGAGCAGGGATCTCCGCTGGGATGCAGGGTGGAGCCCGAGCGGCGTATAAAGGAACCTGTGTCTCATGCGTTATGGCTGCCTGTCTGACGCTTGCGACCAGGGGAATCGCAGCCACAGTTCTGTGCAAAAGGCTGCAAAATCCCTTCATGAGATCTAAATATTAGCTTTTACTCATTTTCCTTGTTCGAAAACAAACACTGCGGGCTGGAGCGTGTGCCAGCACGCCCTTTGGCTTTCCCAGCCTAAGAAGAAAGGGAGGCACTGTCCCGCTCCCGCCAGTCCCAGCACTGTGGCTGGAGAGGAACCGAGAGCGTAAACGCCAGCTCCGGGTGTGGAAAACACGCCTGTGCCTCCTGGCAGGACGGGGAAAAGGGGTGAGAGGCACCTGGATGGGCACAGACAGCGGGAGGCGGCTCCGCTGGGAGCCTCTCCGGTGGCAGGAGGTGATGTCCCTGCGCCTGGAGCCACTGGAG
>NW_010529090.1:0-341 GCF_000687285.1 Phaethon lepturus | reverse complement strand
CGGGCAGGACGGGGAAAAGGTGTGAGAGGCACCGGGATGGACACAGACAGCGGGAGTCGGCTCCGCTGGGAGCCTCTCCGGTGCCAGGAGGTGATGCCCCTGCGCTGGGAGCCACTGGTGCCCCACGGCTCACCCACGTGTGATCCCACAGGGACATGGGCTGAGCTCGGGGGACTGGGGGGCTGCACCCACCACCCTGCTCCCTGCCTCCTCCGGCCCTGCGAGCGGGATGATGCATCCTCCGCAGCAGGATGGAGGGGAGGCAGTGCTTGTCCCTATGGCTACAGGGGACAGGAGAGCCCTGGACACAGCCCTGCCTGCACACCTCTGTCCTGCCTGCA
>NW_010529089.1:0-1758 GCF_000687285.1 Phaethon lepturus | reverse complement strand
GGGAGCTCCCTCGGAGGCGGGCGGGGAGGGAGGGGGGAGGCAAAGACGGAGATTCGGTGGCTCTCTGGTCCAGAGCTGGCAGCGGTCCGGCCCAGGAAGGTGCCAACTTAGGCTCAGATTTTAAGTCTTATGAAACGAGCGAGTGCAAGAAAACCTTGAACTACGTATTTTTTCCTCAAAAAAAACCCCAAAACTGTGACAGAGCATTTTCTTTTGCATTAAGAGGGCACGTTATTCCCAATTATCACAGAGGAGAAACGATAGCTTGGCACTAAGGGTGAGGAGAGAGGAGCTGCGTTCGTTACTTTCACCTGCACTGGAGACCCGGGAAGAGATACCCAGAGGAAACTTGCTGTATTTCTTCAAGGAGCCTTATTTCCTCCTGTGCCAGGCTGAGGGAGGTTGAAACACACACTAATGAAGAACATATTTCTTATATATGGCAGTTTTCTTTATTGATTGCTTGATGTGAAACAATATCAATCTGGATTTTTTTCCCACACGTTACAAAAAAAAAAAGTATTAAATTGGCTCAGTCTGCAATCCTTTAAGCACAGCCATATTAATTATCAGAAAAAGGAAAAAAAAAAAAAACCCAACCAAAAAAAAAACCCCCAACAAAAAAAACCCTAAAAAGTCTACCAAATAGAGCATTTACAAATGCACAAAAACATGCCACTTTGGCTTTATGGGGAAAAATATTGTCTTCTAGATTTAAAAAAATCTTTTAACATAAATAAGTTAGTATAATTTCTCAGTGTCTTTACAGAGTTATGTACACAGGTACACTTCAAACTTTTTTTTTTTTATTTTTACATACAGGTACACAGGCAATGTAGAAATACTGTTTAAAGATGTAGTATCCCTTTTCCCTCACACACAAACACTTTGGGAAGTGGGTCAGATCAGAAAACAACAATACTCCAGATTCCGAGCAAAAGCCCTCCAGATTCATTTAAAAATAAAAAAGAAAAAAAAAAAAAGAAAAAAACCACCAAACCGAAACAGAAAACAAACTAACAAACAAAAAAACCCAGGAAATCAGGCAACGTAACAACGGGATGATTTTACACAATGTTTACAGGCATTCAAATTTGCTATATGGATTTGAGGTTGGGGGGGGGACACGGGACTTTTGCTACTACATAACGGAATCATCACAGCTCCCACCTCTTCAGCTTAATGCACTAGGAAGAAATTTCACAAGCAGCCTGTAATAATCTGCTCTGAGCAGGGTTACCACGATGGTGCATTAAAAAAAAAAAAAAAAAGGAAAATAAAACCGGGGGGACAAAAACACAGCAGACCCACTTAAAGGGACAATACATCTTTAAGTAATAAAAAACCTACACTGCTTCTCTTCATACATTTCTTTGCTTGCTAGGTTGTGAAAGCAAGTTCCAATCCGTCACCCTCCTCCACTCCCTCCCCCCTCCCAACAAGGTTTATGTGCTACATAAAGTAAAAACTATATACACAGGTAGTACAATGAAGCAAATAAGGAAACACCTAATTGCACAATGCTACATCCAATGCTTTTAGAGGCAGGTCTTTTAAGAGTGCCTAAAATTTTAGTGTTATTGTTTGCTGCTTTTTTTTTCGTTGTTGTTGTTTTTGTTTTGTTGCTGTTGTTTTTGTGTTTTTTGTTGGTTTTTTTTCTTGTTTTTCAGTGCTTGTACAGGATCTCCATCCCACGGAGATCGGCGATATGTTCTTTTCGTTTCCACTACAACTTTTACATCTTCCTCGCTCCATCGC
>NW_010529088.1:0-1303 GCF_000687285.1 Phaethon lepturus | reverse complement strand
CTTCACTCTAACCACGGACCCCAACTGCTGGGAAACACGCAGGTTTTCTCCCTAAAACAAGCCAAAAACGGAGCTTTTAGGATCTGCATCCCAGCCAGCAGCAGGTGGTAGGGAAAAAAAAAACACCGTTCCGACCCCAAAAAACCCTTAAATTCCCCCAAAAACGCTGACAGGTATATTTTTGTGGGGGGAGGCTTGCCCTGTCGTTCTCCCTAAACCACACTCATCAGCCTTTTTCCGGTAAAATACTGATTTTGGGGGTGTTTTGAACTTAGTTTTGCTGGAGGCGAACCTTGGGGATCCCCAGATCCACTTTGATACCCTGTGGGTCTTCAGGGTTTGCTAGGGATTTGGAGGGATCCTGGTGGGATTGTGCTCCTCTCCCTCATTTTGGGGTAAAATCACCCATGTTTGGGTACCACCGTCCCAGCCTGTCTGATGAGTGCCAGCTTAATTGAAACACCAAAGATTTAAGGGCAAAACCCCACAAAATTTTAACTACCCTGGCAGTAACAACCATGGGGACCAGGACGCAGCAAAGCTTTCCCGCTCCCATGGAGATCGGGAGGGTTCAGCCACCCCCGTGCGCTCCTCAAAACACTGTTTTTTACCCCAAAAGCACTTTTTTTGCCAGGATTTTGTGGCAAACCCCATTCCTCACCTGCAACTTGCTTATTCTTTTTTCCTCTGTGGGCTTTAATTGTTACTAATTTCCGGGCAAAACTGCCCCGCTGTTGGTGGGCAGAGCTTTGTTATTTGTTAAAATAGCCATGATTTAGTGAAAATTAGCTTTTTTTGCTGCAGAGGAAGTCGAGCAAAGCCAAGGAGAAGAAGCAAAAGCGCCTGGAGGAGCGAGCGGCCATGGACGCTGTCTGCGCCAAAGTGGAAGCCGCCAACAAAGTGAGTGTCCCGCCTCGCTGGTGTGGTGAAAACTGGGGTAAAAACCACAGAATTGGTGAAAAACCCACCCCTGCTACAGAGCTGGGCCTAGGCGGGTGGGAGCAAACCCTCCCCCCTTGTTTTTTGGGGTTGCTGTTTGGTTTCTTCCAGCTCGAAGATCCACTCGAAGCGTTCCCGGTTTTCAAGAAATACGACCGGAACGGGTGAGTGTTGCCCGTCGCGGTGTCACCGAGGCCGTTCCCGGCGCCGCCGGCGTATCCCCGGTGCCGACGCCGTTTCCCTCCCGGCATCTTCCGCAGTTTGAACGTCGCCATCGAGTGCAAACGCGTCTCCGGGCTGGAGCCCCCCACCCTCGAGTGGGCCTTCGAGCTGACCAAGGCCAACATGCAGACGCTGTGAGTCG
>NW_010529087.1:0-886 GCF_000687285.1 Phaethon lepturus | reverse complement strand
GACAGCAGGGACATGGGGGGACACAGAGACATGGGGACATGAGACATGGGGACATGAGACATGGGGACGTGGGGACGTGGGGACATGGGACGTGAGGACATGAGGACATGGGACGTGAGGACATGGGGACATGGGACATGGGGACGTGGGGACGTGGGGACGTGGGACAGGGGACATGGGGATGATGTGGATAATGGGGATAATGGGGACCAGGGGGGACATGAGGACATTAGGATGATGGGGACAATGGGGGACGTGGGGACATGGGGACATAAGGGCATGGGGACAGTGGGGACATGAGGACCATGAGGACGTGGGGACATGGGGATGTGGGGACATGGTGACATGGGGACCATGAGGACATGGGGACAGTGGGGACATGAGGACCATGAGGACGTGGGGACATGGGGATGTGGGGACATGGGGACATGGGGACCATGAGGACATGGGACATGGGGACATGAGGACCATGAGGACGTGGGGACATGGGGATGTGGGGACATGGTGACATGGGGACCATGAGGACATGGGGACAGTGGGGACATGAGGACCATGAGGACGTGGGGACATGGGGATGTGGGGAGGGATGGGGGGCATGAGGGGATGGGGGAAGTGGGGACATGAGGACCATGAGGACGTGGGGACATGGGGACATGGGGACCATGAGGACATGGGACATGGGGACGTGGGGACATGATGACATGGGGACAGTGGGACCATTGGGGCCATGGGGACATGGGGACATGGGGACAATGGGGGACGTGGGGACACGGGACATGGGGACAACAGGGACCAGGGGGCACGTGAGGACCGCGGGGACACGGGGGGACGTGGGGACCGGGCGCCAGCGGGGCGTTGGGGACGGGGGACACGGGGACACGGCAGG
>NW_010529086.1:0-2630 GCF_000687285.1 Phaethon lepturus | reverse complement strand
ATTACCCTAAGGCAATTGCTGGAAATGGTAGGGTAACAAAAGCCTGTTACAAAGTCAGTTTTACCGCAAGATTTGCTGTAGGCTAAGTTCGGGCTCGATCCTGGAAGACTTTGGCACACAAAACTCTCCCTCCTCAGCCCCAGTCTCAGGCCTGTGCTTCTGCCCCAGGCACAAATTTTGCTGCTTCTTTTCTCTTTTTATTGATATTGCTGTATTTATTTTATGTAGTTCTAAAACTTCCAAAATTACACCAGTCTTATGTTTTCATATTTTCTTTCAAAAAGCAGTTGCTGAAGCTATTCTAAAAGAATCATTATTACTATTCTACCATTTGCCAGAAAGGAAAAAAGAAAAACTTCAGGAGAAAATATAAACACAGGATTCAAAAACCTGACTTGCTCTGAAGCAACTAGCTGTATTTCCAAAAGCAGAGGGGAAGCCAGCAGTTCCGACTGAAGTCCGATACCCAAATCCAGAGAAATACAGCTCATGCACAGTTCCCTTATTTTCCAGATACACTGCCAGAGGCACTGCTGAGTGACTGAGGTGCTGGTCCACAAACAGAAATGGCTATCCTAGCAATGCCTGGTTGCCACAACCCTGAGAACAGCACATGCTTCTTTCCTGAGGTCTGAAAGGGAAAGAAATGCTGATTTCCAGCTTCTTGCAGCTCCATTTAGTCTTGATGATGCCAAGATTGTCTTTCCCCAGCTTTTGCCTACTTTCCACCATGTCGCATAGTCAAGGTGAGAGAAGATGTAACTGTGTGGCAACTGTTTTTCTACTGCTCGTTACAAACACGCTCAACAGATGTTAGTAACTCATGGAAAAGAAAAAGATGCTCTTTACATCTTCTAATCTACCTGTGAAAATGTGTAAATAGACTCACAGCTGAGTTCCTAGCCTCCTTCATTACTATCATCATGTTAGTAATGTACTTCAGAAATAATAGCCTGGGTTGCTTTTGTTCTAAGGCTCTTTTATTCTGTCTTGACAATGCAAATTTTAAGACTGAGATATTTTCTGAGAAGGGAAAGGTGTCTTAGCATATAGAAAAAGCGAACTTCCAAAAGGTAATTACACTGTAGGTTGTTTTTTTTTTAATTGCCTCCAATTGAAACATATATCAAAATGTGACTAGCCCTACCTTAAATCGCCAGCTACATTTTTTAACTTGGGAATTATTGGCAGATGATTACAGTCTCTCATTTTCATGATTCAGCCTTCTTTCTTTACAAGGAACCTTTGATTTTGCTATTTGCTTCTTACTCAGACTTCAAATCAGTCATATCAAAAATAGAATATCTCTGCAAGGTAAAACAGATTTTTCACACATTCTCTGTGACTAGGGCAACATAATTTTATGGGATGTATCTGATCAGCTCTTATTCATCCATTCCAGGAAGTTCAAATTCATCTAATAAAGCCTCAGTTTAATCTTCCATCACCATTATGAATACTCTCAAAGAAAATATAAATGTTGTACCACAGACTTAGCAGACAAGTGCATTAGTCAATCAGATCCTTTGCTATGAAATATGAATATAAATTTGGCATCAGAGGCAAGGTCATACTTATGATGACTTAGTACTGTGTAGTGGCAAGTTTCTACATGTTGACCAAGACAGTAAGAGATGTTTTATCTCTTTCTCTCTCTCCCCTTCTCTCTTTCCTTCTCCTTCTCTGGTGTGTGTATATACATATATCTAACTCAGGGAGAAAACCTAAGAGATTAGATATCTGTAATTATATGTATCTGTCCTGTTAAAATTAGCAAAATTATATTTTATGTGTGTTTTTCAAAAGCTAAACCACATCTGAGATACTTATCAAAGTCAGTTTATTTTTGTATGAGAAAGGGATACATACATATGCCTAACATTAATGAAAATGGTGTATGTACAAGTCAGACATGCTTGGGAAAATTAATTTTAGTCCATGTAAACTTCTCTACATGCATAATTTTCAATACATGAATACAGGTTAGCTACATAGAAATGAGGAAATATCAGTACTGCCTTTCAGTGTGAATTATATTATTATAATAATTGGAGTTACATTATTATAATAATTGGAAAAATTACGTTCCCAGATCCTTCATTCTAACATTAATAAGAACCAACCAACAATAAGAATTATCAGAAGTATACATATGAAATACATGGTCCAGTCCGGACTTAATTCTGGACTTCCACCTTGTCCACATTTGGGGTTTTTTTCAGGCTGGGAAGACCTGTTAAAAGAACTGGCTTCTACTGTATATGAAAGATGGCTAACATTTGGTGGCATTAATGATAACTAAAGAAATGAAAGAAATAATAACTATATAATTGCAATATGTATGATGATGACATCAGTTAATCTAACTAACTTTTAAACTTCACTTCAGTATTAGTCTTGAGAGATTATGCATTTCTAAGCAATTTTTACAACCCATGATTAACGATTACCTTCTGAATGTAGAACATTAATACAGTCCCCCAGTACGTATGTTTATCCAAGAGACTGAATGTTTACAGGCAAAGCAGAAACACAGACCACAGGAGATTACATAGATATTATTGAAAGCACCGTTTTGTCACAGAATCACAGAATGGTAGTGAGGGAGAAGGATGGACTTCACAACTCTA
>NW_010529085.1:0-5671 GCF_000687285.1 Phaethon lepturus | reverse complement strand
TGTCCGGGGGTGTCCCGGTGCCGGGATGTGCCTCTCGAGGTGCCGGTACCGCCCCGGGGAGCTGACGCAGAGGGCCGGGGAGAGGGAGCGGAACTGCGGGGTGATGGGTGAGCCTGGCGGGACGCGGTGCCGCTGGCCGCACTGTAACGCGGGGTTGGGCTGTGACCGCTCCGTGTGGCCCAGGTTTGCCCGCGCAGGGCGGCGGGGGACGTTTTCCGAGGGGAATATTGCTAATTGCGCTGGAAACGAGGAGGTGGCAGGGTACGGCTTAGGTTGCTGGAATGACCGCTCCGTCCCCAGCCCAGCTCACCTGAGCCAGGAGTAGGAATCTCCTCTGCTCGCTGAATGCAGACCCTCTCCAATGCAGAGCTTCGCTCCTCTCGACTAGAAAGCCTCTAGAAAGCCCAGAAGAGACTGAGAGTTTATTGCATTTTAGGTAGCTCGGTTGCAAAGCCAAGGAAAGCCTGCTAGGAAAGGAGTGACCATTTCAAAGCTAAAAAGAAAAAAAGAGCAACATGACTGAGTTTGCAGTCTTACCTTTCTCTTCTGTGGGAAAGAAAGGATCAGTCTGTCGAGCTTATCTCCTTCCCTCTGCACAGTGCTCCATTAGGCGAAGCATTTCTGTATTCAACTTTCCTTGCAATTAACATTCTTTTTCTGCTCAGTGGAACAGAAACCTTCCTGCTGGCTACTGCATAAAAGACACTGGGACTTGCATTTGGATGCAAGATCTTTTTCTGACTCTCAGGGTAAGTTCGTGTATCCCAAAGTCCAGTTTGTAAAACAAGGATTTTGCAAAACTTGATATGCCTAGAAGTGCTTTCAAAACTCTTTAACACTATGCAATTATTCTTCCTCTGTGCCGTTCATGCCAACTGCAGCTGCTGGGCGGGCTGCGCTGTGGTGAAGTACGTGTGTGTGCAGTGAAGCACGCGTGATGTTCAGAAGTTTGCTGTAACCCAGTGGGTGTGGGGACCAGTGCAGGGAAGATGTGCTGTCCCAGGCTCGGGGGTGGGCTTGCACAGCCTTCCCAGAGCCATGCGACAGGGACCACCACTGGAGGGTAAGTGCAAACGACCATAAACCTGCATTGCGAGCCGGGATGTGACTGCAGGTAATATTTCATTTAATCACACAGGTATAACAACAGGAGCTCCAGCCCAGCGCTCTGTGGAGCCTGTACTGGTGAAGCTTTTTGCCACAGTACAAGATCAGGTTGGGGAAGGTCTGCATCAGTGACCATCGTGCCTGTAGTGCAGGCACACCCCTTTGACACAGGCGAAAGTAAACAGGTTGGGTAAAGAATGAGGAACACGTGATATTTTTTTGAAAGAGCTTTTCCAGTCATTCCACATGTTAACTTAATGGGGCATTTAAGAGAAATATTTAAAGAATCATTATTCTTCTAAGTAGGGGGATGCATGTCCTGTCTCTGCTCTGCAGACCAGTGGCACCAACTCTTTTTTTGCTTGAACTCATAGTTTTAGGATGCTTGAGATGAGCAATACTGGATCATGCATATCCTTTCAGCTTTAGTCTGTGGGATATCTGGCCTGCAACATGGGCAGCAGCTGATCAAAGATTTTGGTTTTGTTTCTTCTCAAAGTCATAGTGAATATCAAAAGTGTTTCAAGTCATTTACCGGGTTTATAGATTAAATAAATGCTTCCCATTCATATGCTCTAATTTCAATGGAAATTCAGTATGTAAAAATACCTCTTCTAAAACCTCGTATCTGATACAAACTGGCAGCTGCGCAGGGATCACACACTGGGTGGAGAATGGCTTCAAACACAAACACCAGCCCGCAGAAACCAATGGTGTTCCTGGAAGCAACTTTTCAATAGGATTGGCAATTCATATTAAAGCAGTTTAAACAGCTCTGAAATCACAACCACCTCTCATGACACTCAGAGGGAGAAATGACTGCAATTTTCTCTCTTCCCCAAGACCCTGCACATGAGCCCAGTTCGCGGTGGCGAGCAGGTACTACAGCTCTGTGTCTGTTCCAAGTTTTGGGAACACAGGGGTGTGCTGGATATGCAGTGTGATCTTGCACCTGATTTCTGGCCCCCGCAGCTTCTCCTCGGAGCTCAAGTCTTTACATTTTGGGTGAGTTGTGTTATGAGCTGGGGAAATGTTGCCCATACATGATTCCCCACCACTCCAGGCAGAGAGCCAGTGGCGACCTACAGTCCTCAGCAGCCGCTGGGCAAACCCACTCTTAGCCACATGATCTGCAATTCGCCAGAACAATTCCTTCCTTCTCAAATGATTTCAGTGTAAAAAGGAAGAAATTATATTTTTCTCCATGGTCACTCAGCATTCGTTTATCTGCCACCCCACCATTTTCTGGAGGCTTCCTGTTGTCTGGCAGGGCAATAAATATTATTAGCACAGACAGCAAGGAGGCAAGGTCCTAGGGAGTATAGGCAGAGCTTTATGGCATGTTTACAAAAGGTGGCCAAAAAGATGACATCAGTATGTACAGAAACGCAGCCACTGCACGTGGCTGGGGTCCTCTGAAAAAAAAAGGTGAAAAGCTGCTATGATGTACAGCAGGGATAATTTGGGGGAAAAAAATCTTCCTTTGTGGTTTTTAAAGTACATCTTTCTTATCATAGCACTTGTAGCTGGGCCTGTTGAAGTCAGTGGCTTTGTCCCTAAGCTCCACATGAGAAAGTCTGGAGGGATCGGATCCACCAGGACTGGCTCACGCTTCACGTCTGCCGGCATGTTTCTAGCCTTGCTCCCTCCTGCGATGCTTTCCTCCTCCTCTCGAGACTGTGTGTCTTGGCAGTGCCATTTCTCCATCTGATCCTTATCTCGCTCTTGGCTGCTGGTCTTGGCGGCGCGTGAGGGCACGTTCCTGCTTTGCAGCCGAACAACTGAGCCCAGGAATGTGCTTCCTGAAGAGCTCAGCGTTTGAAACGGCAGCCTGTGTTTGGTAACACAACCTGGCTGTGATTACTGAAAATGTTACTCTCTACCTCTGGGCTGGAGCAGCTAAAAAAGGCTTTAAAATGACAAATTAAAATATAAATACATGAGGAGAAAGAAGTCCATCTTGGAAAAAGGAAGACATGGTGTTTAGCAATGCTCATCACACACTCGAGCATATTTTCCCTAATTGCGATTGACCCTCAGGAGGGGATTCAGGAGACCAAACTGACCAAACTCAACTCAGTTATTGATGAAAATTATAACCCATGAGAAGGCACCAGTGTTACAGCTGGCTGGGATGGAGCCGACTTGCCAGGCACCTGCATTTATTGCATGCTCGTTTATAGCCCAGGGAGCTTTCTCCTTATGACGCCAAGCTACATGCCTTTCTTTGATGTTATCCTACCCCTGGGGGTTCGCTGGCAATGCCGGTCAGTACTGGTGGTCACCCCATCGCTCCTGTTTCCTGCACATTTTAGGGATGCCTCCAGCACGGCAGCCTGTGGCAACCCAGGGTGCTCCCCTGTATCCCGGCATCCCTGTGCCTCTCCATTGGGTGGCTGTCCCTACAGCCTGCCCTGCATCCTCTTGCTGGGGGAGTTGGCCAAGATCCGTAATTCTGAGCTGCGATGGGAGTCAGAGCTGTGAATTCACACACAGGAGGGTTGATCCCTGTGCCCGTGCTGTGCAGGTTGAGAACACAACTTCAGAGCCGACCTCAGAGCCTCAGAGCTGGGCGTGAGGAGCCACCTGAGCCCTGATGTAGCCCAAATTCAGCCCTTTTCCAGTCTGTCCAGCTCTGAGGATGGCAGCCTCCATCCTTAATTAAGCTGGGGGTCAGGGAAGAGCTGCCCGCAGCGCTGCAGCCTGCCTGATGCCCAGGGATTGGCAGGACAGCGGAGGGGGAGCCCATGGGATCTGCCTTGGTTTCCATTAGCTTGGTTTGCCGCACTGCAATTTCTAACTCAATTACATTGTTTGTAAAAGGAGAGTTTACAAATGCTTGTCACCAGGAGAACAAAGTTACATAATTAAACAATTTACCAGAGAGTCTGTGGCTTCAGTGAAATTCTCTGGGGTGATTCAATATTCCAATAAAAATACTGGGTGATACCATAAATATTGTAAATGGCTCTAGGTGGTTTCCAAGGGCTATGTCAACTGTTTATTGCATTCAAAGAGAAAAGAATAAATGAAATCACACAGAAGATAAAATTAAAATAAATAAAGTAATGGGAAAAATAGAGCAAAAATATTTTCTTTTGTATTTTGAAAGCTCTGGAGGATGTTTTTGGCCAGCATGAGAAGACCGTCACACTTGCCAGAATAACAAACCAAGGGCATCTCTGTGCACTTGCTCATAGGTTATATACGTATGCCTGTGGGGGCTGTGCACGGATGCTTAGATAAAATCTGCCCACAACAGGGGAAAACCTCTTTGTTTATATGTTTGTTTGTGGCATTTATAAATTCTAGCCACAGAGCCCAGGAACGTATGCCTGTCCCTGGCCGAGCTGTCGGGCTCCTGCACCCCCGCCACGGTGAGGGCAGCTGAAGGAGGATGCCACGAGTCGACAGAATTGTGGGATGGATTACCCGTATCATTGAAAACTCGGGAAGGTTATTTAAAAATTGTTACTGAAGCAAGATAAATATTTGCCAGGCATGATCCCACCATGCAGTGACAAGTAAGTTGTATGGAATGTGTTAATAAAATATAAATGTTCTGAAAAGGAAACAAATGTTGTGGATGAGGAAACAAGGACAAAATGGACTTGTGGCACCTCCAAAGGCAACAACTGAAAACGTGCTTACATGGACTGGGCTGAAGCCTCTTGCATCTTCTGAGGAACATAAATTGCCATACGTGCAGATCACCCAGTAGAGTAGTGGGTTTTCAGCATGCCATAAAAACCCAAATACTGCTCCCAAGGTAATGACGTTTGTCCATCTTTTACTAACACGGAGATGTGAGGCTTGGCTGCTCGGGGAAAGGGGAGTCACCCAACTCACCGCATGAGTGGCCTGTGCCAGCCCCTGGGGCAGAAGCTTTAGTGCTGCCCAGCGTGGGGACCTGAGGTCACACCACGCCCTGTTGCAGGCTGGTGATCCCCTGCAGCCCACAGGCAAACCCCTTCTCCTCCCCAGCCACGAACTGGGCAGCGGCAGTGGATCTGCACGGGCTCCAGCAAAGGCTTTTGGCACATGAAGTGCCAAGAGCCAGTGGTAGAGCTCTGGTGGTGATGTCCCGGTGGTGATGCCCCACTAGTGCAGTCTTAGTGCTGATGCCCCAGTGGTGGAGTCACCGTGGTGAAGTTCTGGTGGTGGAGTCACGGGGGTGATGCCCTGGCAGGCGGCTCCGCGGCGGTACTGGGAGGACGTCAGGGGAGCCACAACACCTTGCCATCTTGGGAAGGTGCACAACTCAGCAGCTCACTTGAAGACCTTGGGGCAGCCGTGGGTCTCACTCCTGCAGTGGCAAAAACACGGGAAAACAGCCCGGCTGGGGCTGGGGAAGGCTCAGGCACAAGTCTTCCCATCCCCCTTCCCACCCCACAGCCACTCAGTATCCCCCAGCAGGGCAGAGGTAGGCAGAAGGCAGCAAGACTTATGGGAGGAAGCACAAAGAGGGGTTTGGGGAGAGGCAGCACTGGGAAAAGCAGGAACGAAGAAGTGGGACACAGGACGCGTTATAGCGAGGGCGCCGGGAAGCGGTACCAGCGGGGGC
>NW_010529084.1:217-1753 GCF_000687285.1 Phaethon lepturus | reverse complement strand
ACCTTGGAAACTATGTTTTGTTTTTTTTTTTTTCCCTAATTCCTGCCTGAGAAGGTGGAAGGATTAGAGGAAAAGGCGACGAGTGCCTCTCGCCATCCCACGCCTCTCGTGCGAGGCGGGCACCGGCTTTTCCGTTCCGCTTGTATAAATATCATCTGGTTTTAGCACGAGCGTAGCCAGAAGCTTAGCAAGCCCGAGAAATCCAGCGGCGCTGCCGCTCTCTCCGCAGCGGAGAAGTGGATTTCAGCTCTGGTTTAGGCAGGAGGTGTGGGGCTTAGGTCCTGCCCAGGTGAGGCTGCAGCAAATTCCAGCAGTGGTAAAGGGATGTGGGCAAAAAAAGGCCAAATTTTGCCGGGGACCTTCGCTAGGAAGGTCAGAGACAGGAGGAGAGGCGAGGTGCTGGGGCAACGGGGGGTGCGATGGGGTGGGCCAGTGCGTGGCCACCTCTGCTCGAGGTCGGAGTGTCACTTGGGAGGTTACTCAGGAGAGGAAGGGCGGTCAGAAGCGCAAGGCTGGGCAGCAGGATTTTGCTAGAAAAATGGAGAAAATGGGGAATTTTGCTAGAAAAATGGAGAAAATGGGGAAATTTCTGCCCCGGGGAGCTTTCAGCGTGGCTGCCCTGGGCTGCTGGTGGCACGTGTCTTCTGCCGGTGGAGGGCTGAGAGCTTTGGGGGTCCGCACTCCTGGGTCACCGTGAATTTTGGAGCAGCACATGTCGGCAGGTCTGATTTCCCGTTTCGGGGGAGGGTTTTTGCTGGTTCTGGTTTCTCTCAGACGACGGAGAACGATAAAGCCCAGGTTTGGGTCCTTGGAGGCTTGCGCGGACAAGCGTGTATGGAGAAGGGAGCAAATTTTTGTAGGTCAAGTTAAGGACGGTGATGTTGCTTCCGATGTGAATGAGAACTACAAACTAGCCTGTGTTCACTAGGGATAAAAAATGCCATGGCTTAAAAATCCTCCTCATCCTCCTAGAGCTGGCTCACCTTCCGTTCACGGAAGCGTCCGGCACAAGGAGTTCGCAGCATCCATCCGTGCCATGACGCGCTTGCGCCGGCTGAAAAAAGAGGTGGCTGTGGCAACTAAAACGCTTTCTGCGGAGCCTTCGTGAGCCGGTGTCTTGTCCTGGGGAAATCGGATTTATTTCGCCGTTATTTAAACGTTGCTGGGCTTGGCAGGGCCGCTCTGTAAGTAGAAGGAGCGCGAGGTGGGTCTTGAGTAGCCTGAAGAGCTCTCCCGCTCCTGCTTTTGCCTTGGGGATGCCTTGTCCTTCGGTGGGTTTAGAGGATGCTCGGTTGGTTGGGCGACTTTCCGCTGGTGGAAGTGGCCGGGTCGGTTACGGAGTCAGGCAAACTTTGGTCGTGAAACCTCCAATTGCTGTAACTGAGCCACGGTTGGGATTGCATTAAAGCTCAACCCTCGCTGCGGGAAACCCATGATACCCGGGTACGCCGGGGCAGCCAAATCCGGTCCCTGGAGCATCCCGAGGGGAGCCTGAACGCTGCTCCCGGGATATCCCAGCCCTGGGCGACTTGAGTG
>NW_010529084.1:0-204 GCF_000687285.1 Phaethon lepturus | reverse complement strand
TGAGCAAAAAGACGACCCGGGGGGGCAGCCCTGAGGGCAGCGGAGCAGATCCGAGTGCTGCCCGCTGCGTCCTGCGCCCCGCTGCCTGCCCGGAGACGGAGAGCGTCGCCGCAGGGAAGGACCGGCGAGCTCCTCTCTGGCTTTTCTAATTGCCCCGGTGCTTAACACTGGCTCGTAATTAAGAGCTGCTCAGGGCTGGGGGAC
>NW_010529083.1:776-2333 GCF_000687285.1 Phaethon lepturus | reverse complement strand
AGCGGAGCAGGCACGAGGCTGCAGCGCCCATCTCGCGCAGCCGTGCAGCAGCAGCTTCCCGGGACAGAAAACGAAGGACAGTCGCAGACGAAGGTGCCAGGGAGGAAGGAAAAACTTTTGGTCTCTATTTGATCGGAAATGCTACTGAAAACAAACCGTTTTCCAGGGAAGTGTTCCCGGGAGGGGGCAAAGTGCCCGGAGCCTCCCTGGGAGCTCGGCTCTGCGCCGGGCCAGCCCCCGCAAACAGGAGGATGAGCTGGAGGCAGCCGGGCTCGGGAGGCTGTCAGGGTCCAGACTTACTAGGGAGGCTCTTTAGGAAGGAAGCAGTGTTTATACCTTTTTATTTTTAATTTATGTATCTTTAGATCCAGCCCTTTCCATGATGTATGGCAGAAATAGCGGCCTCTTTTGTTCTACAATTAACTCAAAGGTGTTATTTTGTACCTTGGGGAAAAAAAAATTGGATTTATTTTTCTTTACTGTCTATTTGTAGCAAAACACACACAGATCTCTCACTGGAGTATAAAACTCAGCTTTTCTAATGACACCCATTGCCAAGATTGCTGCCCTGATTTTGAGGGCAATAAATTGTTCTTAAACACTTGCCCCAATACACAGTTTTCGAGTCTCATAAACGTCTCTGGAGTTTGCCTGTAAGCCAGGTTAGGGCTGGAGGAATCGCAACGCACTTACCCTGCAGTGGAAGGGAATTTAAACTGAGCATACTGCTGGCTAAATAACAACGCAACATTTGTTACTGGCCTGAGAATAAGATTTAGTACCTATTTTGTGCAGCTTTACAGCACCTCAGAGCCCCAGCGGGAGCTGCGAGGGGATGGGATGGGATTTCTGGGAGATTGGATGGCACAAGCGTTACCATTTTTTGCTGAAGAAGAAATATGGGAAATGCACGTCTGGAAGCACGGTCAGATAAAGCATTAGTGTTTCCATCTCCTCAGCTCCTCACCGTTTCCGCTATGCTTCAAACGCGTGGGGCGGGCGGGGGATGAAACCGCTGAGTTGGGCTTTGCTCGTTTGGCAGACGGGAAATGCAAATCGCGCTCGCTCACGGTTTCCGCGCGGGGATGGAGCGGGGGAGCCCACGAGCCTGCCGGGGACGCGCCAGCAGGCGTGGGACCCGTGCGAGCAGGGCACGGGGAGGGCGCCTGAGCTAAGAGCTGGGCTGGACGCGGATACACAGATGCCGCATCTCTTGAGCCGGTCCTCGTCCCCGAAACCCAGTGCTCGGTGGCGGGGCAGAGCGGGGAGAAGAGCTGTGCGCGCAGCAGACAGACCCGTTTCCAAGCGCTGCCCATTTACAAAGCTGTTTGCTGTACACCGGCGAGTGTTTGATTTCCTTATCTTGTGGAAGTTTAATTTGCAGAGGAAATCCTGTCCCCCCTTGCCTGCCTGGCATCGGCGTGGCCTCATGCCATGCTCCGCAGTCATTAAGGCAGGAAGGATCTTCAGGGCAGCCCGTTACCGCCGGCCTGACGAGCACGCGGCCAAGGGTCCGCGGCAGGTAACGCTGCAGGAGGATAAATCGCAGCATTTCCC
>NW_010529083.1:440-728 GCF_000687285.1 Phaethon lepturus | reverse complement strand
ACGGGCGACTCCCGGCCGCCGGGGGTGCAGCCTGAAAGGCTCTGCCCTCCCGGGGAGCAGAGGCTCGGAGATGTCATTCGCCTTTGCTGGAAACGCACCCGCTCCAGACCCAGCTTTGTAAGGCCGGGGAGCTCCGCTGCCCTGCCCAGCGCCCCGTGGGTCCAGCCCAGCCGGGCTGCATCTTTGAGGGAGTGGGTCAGCCTTCGTGCTTTAAAGGGTGCAGAAGCCACAGCTCTCGCTAGCATCACCCAGGAGCTGCGGGCCCGTCCTGCCCAAGGGCTGCGTCTC
>NW_010529083.1:0-335 GCF_000687285.1 Phaethon lepturus | reverse complement strand
CCAGCTCCCAGGTGCTGCGTGTGGCTCTGCCGTCCAAAACGCCTTGTCCACGCGGTGCCGTTTTCCCGGGTGGATACTTCAAAGCTGCAGTTAGCTCACTTTTAACGCCCCTTAGAGCAGTTCTAGTCTTTTGAAGTCTCAACATAAGAGATTTTCAGGGCAGATGGAAGTCTGCTGGCTCTTCTCTCCCACGTTTTCACGCCCAGTTTGAAGTGTGGACCAGGACCTGACACCGTGATCAGTACTGGGCTCCAGCAGCCTTTGCAGACCCGCAGCCAGCTCCCGATTCCTGCCCACTGGAAAGGAAAAAGCAGCACCAGCGCGTGCATTACCGT
>NW_010529082.1:1522-8291 GCF_000687285.1 Phaethon lepturus | reverse complement strand
CACGCAGCCACAGCTTGAAGTTTCCCCAGTACTTTTCTCCTCCTCGCTCGTCCCCGTTTCTTTCTCCACGCCCTCGCTTTTTCCCCACTATCTTTCCCCCCTCTCTCGTGCTCTTGCTTTCCCTCTCCTTCAGTTCCCCTCTGTGCCTTTCATCCCTCCGTCTTTCTCTCCATCACTCCCCCATGCTCCCACGCCCTCCCCTCCCTACTCCCACTGTTTTTGCCCTCCTTCTACCCCATCCCCCTTCTCTCCTCGATGCTCCCGCTGGCCCCTCTCTGCAGCAGGGTACCGTTTTGCTCTGCAAACACCAGCTGCCTTGTTTTTCTTGCGGTGCAGCAAATGTTTCCGCAGCGCTGGGGAGATCGACGGAGACGCCGAACAAAAGGCGCTTTTAATTTTTCGAACAAAAGGACCTTTTCATTTTAGCAGCGGGATGGAGACTGACTGCGCTGCTGGACTTAGAGGTTGGCACTCAGGTGGCTTCCATGCCTACATCCAGCCACCTCGCCAGCGTAAGCACTGGCCCTTCATCCCCAGCTGGAGAGCGGAGGGCAAAGCCCGGTGGTCTCAGAGTTGCTCCGGGTTTATTTGGAAACACCCAGCTTGTTTTCGTTTGTTCCCCCCTCCCGCCTCTCCTGCTGTAAAACCGGTGTAATTGGAGCAGGAAATTAAACATTTGAAGCGTTAACGTGATAATCGGCTGGTTTAGGCTTGGGGAGGGGTAGGGAGCTGGGAGCGGAGCGTGCTGCTGCTGCCCAGTGTGCTGGGGAGGGAGAGGGGACACAGTGCTGGCCGGGTCTCCCCGGCACATCCCACCCTCTTGCCCTAGCCAGGGAAACCACAGGGAGGGCTGTCCTTCAGCTCTGTCTGGCCACAGGTGGTCTTTAGGTTCTTGGTTAGGACAGTTTTGGTTTTCCTCTGGTCCTGATAGCCGTGCCTCGTTGCCCATGCTGGCGGAACAGGACCAGTGCTGGTGTATGGTATGGCTGCATCCATCACCGGTGATATGACTTCCTCAGTGCTTTGGTGATGATGGTGGTGGAAGAACCAGACAGGTACCTGAGCATGTCCCACATCCCCAAGGCCATGGTTTGGGAGCACTGAGTCTGGAGAGGAGAAAACCCGAAAAAGCTGTAAGTTTTCAGAGTTGCAAAAACTCCCTGGGAAACTAGCTCTTGTGTCCCTGGGGCAATAACCTCCGCATGTGAAACCTAGTGAGGGCGGTTCAGGCTGGGTGCCAGGAGAGCTGATTCTCGTGGCAAGGGTGCGTGGATGTCCAAACTGACTGCCAGGCAAATAGGTTGGGGTCTCCATCTCTAGAGGTGTTGGAGAGCTGAGCAGACCCCCATCAGGATAGCTGCACCAGGATGGTCCCAGGTGTGGTGGAGGGTGTGTTGCTCTGGGTGGGTTTGGGCACCAGGCAGGTGATGGAGAACGGGTGTCCTGATACCTTCCCTGAGCTCCTCAGTGGACTATAAAGATGGCTGGCATGAACATATTATGTTTTTTTAATTCCTTTTTTATGTCAGGCTTCATTGTCTAATAGACGCTTGCATTGTAATTTTTTACTTTAATAGGAATCATTTGTAGAGAGATCTGCTGAGCTCAGCATCCAGGCTGGAGCTTTTGCATTATCGAGAGTTGCTGTCTTTGCAGATGGATGAGTTTCAAGGATTTCCAAATACACAGGCCTATCTGTCTAAACAAAAGTTCAAATGCTGTGCAGTTCACTGGTTCGGAGCAAAAGTCAAAGAGGCAGGACTGGGCTGTCGCCACTAAACAAACCTCTGTCCCATTTTCTTTTGCGCTTTCCACAAAATCCTGCATAGATTTGGTGTGATCAGCCTGTTACTGTTTACAGGGTGAAAAACCAGCACGGAGGAGGGCTGTGGAGTTTTTTGCTCTGCTTGGGGTTACAAGGGTGCTGGAGAGAGGAACAGTGCCATAATTGCTATAAACCGCTTCCCTTTCCAAAAAACCTTCCAGGGAGCAGACGTGACCTTTCCTGAGGAGCATCAGTCTCTGCTAGCCTGAGGTGCTGGCAGAGTTGATCCCCTTTCCAAAGGACCTTGGGCGAAGGTGAAGGTTGTCCGATGTGTACCCTTGTTCCAGAGCAGGACCGGTTATTCTCTCCCATCACCCCCATGGATGTTTGTCTCGCTTTTTCCTAAATAATAACCCAAATGGGGGCTCTGGAGCCATGGGCCGCAGAAGTGGGGCAAGCTCCTGGTGTGTCTAATGGGTTTTAACATGCTGCACCCTCTCTGGAAAAAAAAAAAGCAGTTGTTTGCAGACAGGGATGTTACCAGGAGATGCCGTGGGGTAGTGTTTAGCTCCTGGCCTGACCCGATGCCTTTCTCCCTTTGCTGCAGCGCCGAGGGCAGGGAAAGGGACTGTGCTTTCCCCAGTGATATTTGTAGCTGAAGGGTGAGATGGTATCTTGGCCGGAGCTCATACACGCAGATCTCCATGTCAGCATGGACATACTTGAGGCCTCCAAGGCTAGATACCCTCTCCAGGTACTTCTTAGTGCCGATAGGCATGTCTGGGTGCAACCTCCGCTGCTTCTCTGCCTGGTCTTAGTTGCCGACGAGCCGGTGGAGGAGAGGCTCCTCTCTGGGTATCAACCCCACACGGGAAGGCTTTGTGGGATGGAGATAGCAGCCTGGCGTGGGAGACAGGAGACCTTTTTCCCTGACACCTGCATATGGTGCGACTTCGGCACGGCCTCTCGCGTCCGGTGTTCTTTGTGTGTTTTCCGAGGCGTTTTGTGTTCGCTCCTTGGCCGGTGCTGGGAGGACTGGATTGGAAAGGAAAGGGATTTTCATACTTCATCTTTTTCTCGCCGGGGCCTGAAACGTGAGCGCCTCCGAGGCGTTGCCGAATGAGGTGGTAATGTGTTCATCAGCTGGGAAATCACTGGACCTCAGAAAAACGTGGAGGAAAGAGATGGAGAGACATGGATTTGTGTCTACCCGTCCGCCCCTGGGCAACTGTGGTTTTAGGATGCAGCTGGTGGATGTGGGGAGCGTGGTGTTGAGGAGCATCCCAATGGTGTCGGGGAAGGTGAGGGCTCTGCCTCAGTTTCCCCACTCTGCGAGGCAGCTGCCCTGGACAGCCATATGGACACCACGTTCATAACGATGTGCTGGAATCAGTGCTCCTCATCGAGGATTGAGGGAGGCGTGTGAAGAGAGAGAACCCAAGTCAATAAATACCTGAAATGCCTCTAAGAGACGCAGGGGAGAGCCTTCCTGCGGCAGTGCATGGGTTCACCCTTGGCTCTGCCCAGCCAGGAGCAACCTTCTGCAAGGAACAGGTTGTGTTTTCCTGGCTGGATGCAGGTTTTGTCTGTAAGAACCTCATGCTGGCCATGACAGTGTTTTCCTCAACCTTGATGGTCTTTTCCCCAGCACGGCCCTTCCTTCACCCACCACGCACCAGTGCCACCACGCACCTATGGGTCTTCTTAGAAATCAAAGCACTCAATCTGAGCTTTGAACTCGCCCTGATCGTGGGTCTGTGGGATGCTCGGAGGCGTTGCAGCCCAGGAGCTGCCTGTGCACCAGGCGCTATGTGTGCGTAAATAAAGCAGCTTCAAGTCACCTTTTTGGTTTTGTGGACTCTTCTTCTGCCCTTGCCGTATTCGAGGAGCGTTTGCTGGCTGTCTTCCGTTGCTCCCTACGCCTCCTTCCTCTTCCTGTTTATCCTCCTCCTTTCTAAATTAAAGCCTCAGACTTTTCAGTCTCGCACTCCGCTCTTTCGCTACATCTCATCACTTTTATTACCCGTCTCTGAACAGAAGCGGTTTTCCTCTGTCTTTTTTTACGCAGGATATCCAGGATTTATAGGAGCATTCCAGGTCAGGGCATACTGTTGATTTACACCCTCACGTATTTTGTAATCCCGGGTCTGTGTATATCACCTAACATTTTGTTTGCCATCTTAGCCGTGGCCGCAGAGCGAAGGCTGACATCACTTTGCCGGCTGTTTTCAGCTAATTTAGACTGCAGCAATGTGTGTGATTAGTTCAAAATTCCCTTGCAGCGTGCGGTGCCTTGCATTTATCACCATGCCGGGCTTCCTCACTGCCTGGCCCTGCTGTTCGCTTTGAAGGTCTCCCATATCCGTCATATTCTTGATTAGCCCAAATAATATTGTCATCTGCCAGTTTTTCCTCCTCGTTGCTCAGCCCTCTTCAAAGCATTAATAAACAGATTATAGCACGCTAAGCCTTGTCCAAAACACCGAGGTACGGAGAGCTGGCAATGCCGCGCTCAGTCCAAGCTGCTTGGGCTGCTTAATAAATTCAGACGTGAAGAAGGTAACAGCAAAAGGAGGCAGAGTAAATACATTGGGTTTATTACAAATAAAAGTGTTTCTATTTTCTGACATGCCTGTGAGTGTGCCCCATTCACTTTATGAATGGTTAATACCGGTCTGCATAACCAAATATGCTCTTAGTGTTAATACTTTGAAATGCAACCATTGTGCATTTAAATGGCAAGGGCCTTTTTAGGGAAATACTTAAGACTTTGGTTTCATGGGAATTGCATAGTTTAGTAAGAAAAAAGTGTAGAGTATTATTGATGTGCGATATGGTAAAATTATGTATGTGGACATATGCTTACAGTTAGATCAATAGATGTTATTAATGTGTAAAGATACCATTTTTATGTTTCTTTTTTCCAAAGGGTTTTGTGGTTTGCTTATATTTTGAGCTTATTGATGAAAGAATAGTTTTTATTTTGAAAAGTCAATGATTCAAATCAGGGCAATTTTTTTAATGGACTGTAACTTTTAAGCAGCATAATAAATTTTCTTTGTCATTTACAGAAGTATTTCCCTTTGTGTTTGAGATTAATATGGCAGTCTTAGGTCAATGACTCTAGTTTACTCTAAGGTAAATTCTGGAGGTGCTGAGCTGGCCTCTTCATGGTGGAAGCAGCTTGCAGATAAAACGCCTTTAAAATTTGCACTATTTCAGAACGGAAGCAAGGGAAGAGTGACCACAGCCATGTTCACAATTTTCCTGCATGTTGCCCAAATTGAAATAAACATAATTCCTAAAAAGCACAGGAAGCACAGCAGAAATAGCATGTCTGTGCTCTGGTTTGTAGCTTCATAGCTTCTTGCAAGCAGCTGCTGCTCTGGCGGCTGCCTCCCCATCAGCAGACCTGCGCTTCTGGAAGGTCCCTTCCCTTCAGCCGTCAGGATGGTTTTTTGTTCATACAAAGTCCTGCCCTGGCAGTGACTTCTGCTGGGTTTTGCTCCGTGAAAGCACCACAAGAATTGTGTCTTATGTTTGCTTTAACCAAATGGGTTGATGGTTGCGTTGGGCAGCCTACGATTGCTGTGCTGGGTGGAGGAGCAGCCAGTTGCTGCTCCCTCTTTGCTTCCCTGTTTTTTTTTTGGTTGTTGTGCTTTTGACTTCACTGTAGAGAGGTTGGGAAGTGCACTGCAGCTTGCCTGCTCCTGAAGAGCTCTGCACAACCTGCTTTGAGACACTGGCTGGGAAATGGGAGAAGAGCATCCACCTTCGGTGGTGCCCCATGGGGGCCATGCCCCCTCCACCGGCTCCAGCTTTCCTCTTGGCTCACGCAAACTGTGCCCTTCATAGGGCTGCTTGGAGACAGGAGAGGTCCTTGCTCCCTTTTGTTTGTGTCTTTGCAGGTGGGACCCAGTTTCTGCTCTGACTCCATTCGGCTCACGTCCCTGCTCTCCAGACTCCCACCTCACCCCGGAGCGGGATATTTCTTCCTCCAAAACCGCCATGTCCCCTTTTAGAGGATGGTGGTAGCTCTCTTTTGCTCTTATTTTTCCCAGTAAATAGGATGAAAATAGATGAGGTCATTGGTGTCTATACAGGCAGATTTGGCCTCCATTTTCTGTTTACTAGGACTGCATTAGTTATGAATAATGGTGCGTCAAACTACTCGCTCCAAGCAATTTATTCATGGGATTTGGCCCCGCTTGCTGTCTGAGAGTTGCCTGCCAACAGGATCTGATTTTTAAAATACACTTACAAACACGCAGCCGTTTGCCCGATCTGTTTGCAAATATATCTGGGCCTCTGGGTGCTGAGCAGATGCTCAGCCCCAATGTCAGGGCTCCAAAAATTACCTCCTGGGGTTTCAGACCACGGAGGGGTGGTGGCAATGTCCTCTTTGAAGCAATTAAAAGAGATGGAAGACAAGAAGTCATGGGAGATTTTAAATAGTCTTCCTTCTCTTTTTGCCCCGGGGGACATCATTATGTGGAGCTGGAGGCACACACGCAATCCCGAACCTTTGAGACAGGGTTCGCTCCCCGACCCAGGAGAGACGGCAAGAATTTCTAGCTCGTTTCTCGCCGTCTGGCAAATTTTACGTCTACTTTTTTGCTCTGTCACGTCCCTGCAGAATAACGATTGATTTATATAGCGTCTGAGTCCAAAACAAATGCTTTCGCTGGATACCTGTATTCTCTCCAAGAAAGGGTTCTGCTCCCCAAACTTGGATAAAAAGGCCCAAACCAGAAAGAAATCCCCTGTTGCTGTGATGCTGATGGGGAAGGGAACACAACAGCCCACATGTGATGGGTGGCAACCATGGGTCAGCTCTGCTTGCCTGCCACTGGTATGATGTGCACCACGCGCTGCTGTTTTCCACAGTATTGCTTGTTTGATTGATTGCTTAATTTGCGCACTTGTGCGATAGCGACTCATGTGATGGCTCTTTTGTCGTGCTGGACTGAAGGATTTTATTCTTGGGAGACAGTTCAGGCTCCG
>NW_010529082.1:0-1491 GCF_000687285.1 Phaethon lepturus | reverse complement strand
AGGAATGCCTGGGTTGATGTTCCCATGGGCCATATTTGGAAATCCCAACTGTTTCTGCTTGGCCAAAAGCACCAGTTGATTTTAAGGGACATTTTGTTTGTGTTACTGTGCGAGTTTCTGGCCCTTGATGGTCTTAAAGGCGGGGGGGAGGGGGAAGATTCCTAGCTCACAAGATATTTGTGCTAATTAAACAGTGGAGGATTTGCTTCTCTTCACCACGGGTTTGTGTTTTAGGCTTCCGTCAGGCTGTTTGCACACATGTCCACAAACCTTGTTAACATGGGTGGTGGATGTCACACAAAGTTGGGCAGATTTTTCCTCCTGAGTTTGGTGGGATGCAGACTGAATATGAGTGATGTATTCCCACCATCTGGCTCCATTGCCTGAAGTTCCAGATCCCCTCCATCGCCTGTCCAGGAAGGAGGCTCCTCGATTTATTAGGGCCTGATTTATGCCTGTCCTTGGTCCCTTGTGTTACTGCCTCTCTCCCTGGCTATGGAAGGAGTTTGGGAGAACTGCATCCCGGCCGAGACACTGGGAAGGATGCACACCATCCACTAGGTACCACACAAGTGGTACTAGGTACCACACAACTACAAGTCTTGTTATTTTTGGCCTTTTCTAGCCTTTTGCTCAAGGAGAAGTAGACCAGGCAAGGTTGAACTTCCTTTCCCTTTCCTGCCCAGGATGCAGTCTTAGGGCATTCACCCTCCCCACCTGGAAAGGTTGTAAATCTAAAGCCCAGTCTCACTTCCCTCTTCCTCGAAGTTTATTTTCATAGAATTATTATAGAATTTCATTAATTTCATAGAATAGATGAATTTCATTCATCTATTTATTTTCATAGAATGGTTTGGGTTGGAAGGAACCTTTCAAGGTCACCTAGTCCAAACTCCCTGCAGTGAGCAGGGACATCTTCAACTAGACCAGGTTGCTCAGAGCCCCGTCCAACCTGACCTGGATCGTTTCCGGTGATAGGGCATCTACCACCTCTCTGGGCAACCTGTGCCAGTGTTTCACCACCCTCATTGTGAAACATTTCTTCCTTTTATCTGCTCTCTTTTAGTTTAAAACCATCACCCCTTCTCCTATTGCAACACGCCCTGCTAAAATATCCCCTCATTCTTATAAGACCCTTTAAGTCCTGGCAGGCTGCAGGAAGGTCTCCCTGGACCGTTCTCTTCTCCAGGCTGAACAACCCCAACTGTAAAACCCCCAACTCTCGCAGCCTGTCCTCACAGCAGAGCTGTTCCATCCCTCTGACCATTGCTGTGGCCTCCTCTGGCCCTGCTCCAACAGGTCCATGTCTTTGCTGTGCTGAGGGCTCCAGAGCTGGACGCAGGACTCCAGGTGGGGTAATTTTGAGTGATTAGAGTTCATAAAAGCCATAAATTCCAGAGCCAGTGGCAAACTTGGGAATCCCCCTTCATCCCGGGGAAATGAAGCAGTCCCTGTAAAGCCACCGGTGGACTGGTCGTTGGCAGATAACCC
>NW_010529081.1:16921-48193 GCF_000687285.1 Phaethon lepturus | reverse complement strand
ATTAAATATACTATTTCTTAATAGTATATTTAATATATAAAATAGAAACCTTGATTTCTAGGGAACCTTGGAGGATCAAATCATTCAAGCAAACCCAGCCCTAGAAGCTTTTGGAAATGCCAAAACCCTGAGAAATGACAACTCTTCACGTTTTGTAAGTCTGTAACATAACGTAATGATGTCCTCTTCAACCATGGCCAGTTAATAACATCTTTGTAATAACCCCTTCATAAGTTGATTCTCATTTTGTCCACTAAAATGGTCGGATTTCCACACGGTGGAAGAATAATGAAGTAGCATCTAACCAGGAAAAACTACGGGAAGGATTAAAGATAAAAAGAAACAAAGAAATATCCCTGAATAATTGTTTAAACGGTCCAAAAGGAACGGCACGAGGATGGCAGCCTGAGCTTATAGCCCGTGCTTCCCTAACAAATCCAGTTAAAAATGAAATGGGAAGGGGTAGAGAGGGTCAGAGGTGGAAAGCATCTGTGGAAAGCAACACAATTGTATAAGGAGTTTGTCAGCTGGAATGGAAATTAATTATTTTAAAACGTTGATGTGTTTGAATATGATAAATTAAATGAAAACTACTCGATTTTTATGAAATTTGGGAGGATGAATATGCAAATTTAATGGGCAAAGCAGTGTAAAACCACAGCACCCTCCTGACATAAGTAGTTGCATACCAAGTTAGTTAGGGCTGCAAATGAGGAGGAATCAAAAAAGGAGCCTGTGTGTCTCATGCCCAGGCTTATTGCTCCGAGTCCTGCATTACAGTAAACCTGCATCGTGAAACTGGAAGCTACATGCATTCCCGTATCTTAGCCTGGCAGATAAGTACACTGTAATCCTTTTCCCACAAGCTGATTACATAGCTGTATGTATAGATTTAATCTTGGAAAAGTGTAAGATCATTGTTTAATATTTCTCATTGAAAATCGGCCTGTGCAAAGTTAGGCAGCGAGCATAAACTGATTCTTCGGGCCAAATGGCTGCCTTCAAGCAGCACCCTTTGTTTCCTTCTGTGTGTACTATATGCACTAATTAGAATATTCTTCTGTGTGAATTAGGGTAAATTTATCCGAATCCATTTTGGAACCACAGGCAAGCTGTCATCTGCTGATATTGAGATTTGTAAGCAGAAAACTCTCTCCTTTTAAAAAATACAATTGCTCATCTGGAAGCTGGGAGAACCTTTCTCACTGAATTTTCCTTTGTGCGACTAGATTTATTGGAGAAATCCCGAGTGATTTTCCAGCAACCGGGCGAAAGAGACTATCACATCTTCTACCAAATCCTGTCAGGAAAGAAACCAGAGTTACTGGGTAAGCGTTATGTGGATCTACAGCTTTTAAGAACCAACCTTCAGCTGAATAGACAGTGGCTGAGGAGGGGGCAGGGGCAAACCCATGTGCAGAAAAGCCCTTACGTTTCCACTTGATGAAACTGGACTTCCACTGTCAAATACACTCTTTTAAAGATACCATTCCAATGGCAGCAACAGAGTCCATTTTTCTGTGATATACTGATGCAGGAACCCTATAAAGTGAAGTGGTATTACAGATTAGTCTAAAGGTAATGAGATTCAGACAGGACTTCTAAACCATAGCATTATAAAGGCAAAAAACATCACACTGAATTTGTGTAATCCAAGGTCTCGAAACATCTGGAAAATGCTACGCCTCCCAAAGCATTTGTGATGATAAAACTTTAATTATGCAGATTTTCACATATGAGGGGATCTGCGTGTAGGTCCATGAAGAAGAGCTGATTTCCTCTCTCTGCCCCAAGTGCCAAAACTGGCATCCTAGCACGCGGCGCAGCGAGAGAGAATATGCAAAGCTGCCTGCTGCAGATTATGGGGCGATTACCCCTTTCAAGCTCCTCCTGGCTGAGCGCGGTCCTGTAGACCTGCTGGAGAAGAGCAGAGAGCAGATGAGATCTCGCTGCTCCCATCGCCTAACGCTTTGAATAAAACCTTCACCGGTTATTTAAGTGATGTGGCTTGCTGACTTTGATTTGTGCTCTGAGGGAACACATTTTTAAAAATCCATTGAAGAGTCACTTTATTGCTCCACTAAACTCCTACTAAGCCATAGCAATCATAATCCGTTTTGAAGTGTTATTATCCTGACAGTGCGTGGTCAAGTCCCTAACCCTCTTAGTTTTCATGTGGCCTAATTAATGACGATTACGGGAAAGATTTCAAGGAAGCATTGCACTGAGATTCCTGTGTGAATCCCTGTGCTGGGAAAACATGCGCTTTCCCATAAACCATCTGTCTGTGTACTCTACAACAGCACACACTTTTCTGGCCAGCAGGATCATGTCTGCAGGCTCTTGAAGAGGCTGAAACCAATGAGGACTTTGTTTTGTAGACAAGAAATGTATGTGTTTGTATATAAATACGTACATATCTAAATATAGATAAGTATAGGTACAGAAAAATATAAATGTAGATAAATGAATGCATAACATAGTGACTACATTGCAAAGTACCAAAGACTTACAGAGAATGTTATATACACATATATTGATAGACATGTATATATTTACATACATACATATTTAGACGTGTAGGTGTGTGTATATGAATATAAAAGATTAAAATCTAGACGAAACCTTGGTCTGCTGAATGTGAGTGAAACTTTCTGTCGCTTTAGGGTAACAGGAGTCTCCCTGTAGTTTTGGAGCCAGCTAGATTTCTAGAAGACAACTCTACATTTTTGGGTTTTAATGTGAAAGGAAAAGAAAAAGGAGAGACAGACAGTGCCATATTTAGACTTTTGTTTATCAAGAGCCAAGCGTCTTCTCCAAAGAGTCCTGGAAGTCATTATTTTGTTAGTCTATTATAAAAGAGAAGAATGATGCCCATTGTCCCTGTCTTGGACCATACCAAAATCTTTTTCTCCTCTGTACTTGTATGGGATTTTTACCCCTACAGGCAGAAAGTAGGGCTATATGGGAAATGATGAACTCGGTATACTGCAAAACATGTTTAATGGATGTGTATGCAGTATTCCCATACTCTTTTTACTCATGTTTTCTCTAAATCTTGATCTTCAGACTGGAATAGTAGAATTAGAAAGTAGGTTGCTGCCCTGCAGTTGTAAAAAAACCCAAAATACAACTTTATACGCAGTTGTGCAGAGACAAATGATTATCAGAGTTGAGCTTTTGATCTCCGTTTTTGGGGGGATATCCTGAAAGGATGGCAATTTTTACCTTGGAATTTCTTTTACAGATATGCTACTGGTATCGACCAACCCGTATGACTACCACTTTTGCTCACAAGGAGTAGTTACTGTGGACAACTTGGATGATGGAGAAGAATTGATGGCAACGGATGTAAGCCTGTATTGATTTGACTTACTGCTTCATAGATTAGGTGCATGTGGGGAGGAAAATTGGTGTCAGGAGCCTAACTTCTGTCACTGAAACTATTGGACTAAAGTGAAAGTAGAAACGGGTCTTAACTGCATTCATACTATGAAGCACGAGGCCCAATAAACTATTACACTTCTGCATCTGGCCTTGCTCCATGTAATGCTCATGGGCACAATGTTCTTATAGTTTTGATATATCAATGCTAGATAAAGGGAGCTCTCCTTCTGCTCCCCAGACACCACTAGGTCTTCAGGGTGTTCCAGTGTCTGCTTTGTGAGACAACACTCCTTGGCAGGTTAGTAGTATCTGCCATGCAAAAGTAGATTGCAGGGTAGCAAAATGCCATTGGTTCTGAAGAGAGAAGTGACAAAATATCTATGTTTCCCTTTCACAGCAAGCCATGGACATCTTGGGATTTGTGCCAGATGAGAAGACTGGTTCCTACAAGCTCACAGGTGCCATCATGCACTTTGGGAACATGAAATTCAAACAAAGACCCAGAGAAGAGCAGGCAGAGGCTGATGGCACTGAAAGTAAGAATAACACATAACATTAGTCCTTACCTTCAAAAGACTGTCACGTATTATGCACTGTGAGGAAGAAGCAGCCTGTTTGCTTTGGTCTTGCACAATGTAGCTCCTGCTCAACCAAGAGTGCCGTGCTTTATTTGCAGCAGTGGCTTGTTCAGTGGTGGGTAATTTTACTTAATAGAAGGTGAATAGACACAGTTAGAGTAACCCACTGAAATTCCATTTTTGTGATAATTTGAACAAAATGGTTGTAAATAGTTGTTACCTTAGCTTTCTCTTTCATATCTTCAGGTCTTACTTCTTTAGTTCCTCTTGCACCTGAAACTGTCTATAACCAGTATGGAGAAATGTTCTTTTCCCTATAGCCAAAGAGCTTCTCAAGTGTGATTCTTGCAGAAATTGGGGCCTGAGGTAGCTAGATGACCTTCTCTACCACAAGGGAGAGTACAGGCACACCTAACACAAATCACTAAAAGAGCAAGGTCTTTACGCAGTTTCTCTTTGGAAGTGGGTGTACTTAATACCTTTTTCTTGGCTAGGCATGCTTCCATGTAAGAGTTCAAAGCCAGTTGAAACCTTGTTTCTCTTGACCAGGTGCTGACAAAGCTGCCTACCTAATGGGAATCAACTCGTCTGATTTGATTAAGGGTTTATTGCACCCTAGAGTGAAAGTTGGCAATGAGTATGTGACCAAAGGTCAAAGTGTTGAACAGGTAAGGAGAAGCTTTCAGGGTATTTGGATGCCCATCCTGCAAGCCTTAAGGATTCATCTGTAACATCTTAGACAGACAGCTGCTAGAAATATTAACACGTACCTCTAGTACCTGTTCTCATTTTATATCCCCAAACAGTGTGGGAAACTGGTAAAGAGATTGACAAAGGAATAGTGGCCAGCACTGCCTTTGATAGGTTTGTTTTTCTGGTGCGTTTGTAGCAGCCACTCAAGGAAGCCAGGTGCAGCAAAACCATATGGGGATTGATACCTCATTCTGGATGAGAATAGTTACATGGAAGCCATGGATTATTTATTCACTCATCACTCATTCATTATTCATGTAATTTTAAGCTCTGTGTGACCTCAGTCAGCTAAAGGCAATATTCACTTAGACATCTCTCTTAATTTATGAAACAAAAGTCCTTGAGTTAGCACTTGCTGCAGCTGTAGTAGTATTGTAGAAGATGCTGCAGCATTTTGGTTACAATGAAAATTGTTGTTTGAAGATAGGCTGTGGTACAGGCTCAGAAACTAGAAAACTGCTGGAGAGAGGTCCATCCTATTGGTGTAGTCATGCATAGGCTAAAGAAGAGACTTTTGAGAGACTTCCTATGGCCTGCTTATGCCATAGCGTCTCTCAAAAATTAGAAGCAAATGGCAATGAGCAACTTGAGCACAGACCTCTCCTATTCTGGCAGTAGCTCTGGACATCATGGCTGGCATCTGGCCCATGATCTTTCTGGCACCTAACTTCCATGGCAATGTAAGGGATTAAAATCTTTGCAACTTGCTGTCTAGCTGTTTCCCAAGAGGTACTTTACTAGCACTTGATATATATGTTAGTATACATAGCAGCAATTTGAAGAAAGGTCAGCATAGATAATGGGAGAAGCTGTGTGTTGTATTAAGTATGCCTTGTGATTATAAGAACCATTGTGAAATTTCATTTAAACCATAAGTAGGGATGGAAATAGGCTACTGCACTGAAATCCTTTTGTTCCACACAGCGGTATTTTGGAACATGTATTTTAGGTTTTGTATGCTGTTGGAGCCTTATCTAAGGCAGTGTACGATCGAATGTTCAAATGGCTGGTGGTCCGTATCAACAAGACCTTGGACACTAAGCTGCCAAGACAGTTCTTCATTGGAGTCCTGGATATTGCTGGGTTTGAAATCTTTGATGTGAGTATTAATGTGCAAGGACTTGGTGGAAGGACATAAAAGTTACCAAGCAATAGCTCTTGGGTGAGCATTTCTTTTTCTAAATGAACAGAAGGCAAAGTGCTGAGAAAGTCATAAAGCAAATAGTGTATATGATTTTACAAGGTTATTCCATTAATACATGTAGAAAACACTCAGCATTTAGCACAGCTGGTCATGCTGATAGTTCCTGGAGAACAAGAGGGTGGCAACCTTTAGCAGAGACAACATCTCATATGCTTCGGGCTCTGTTTTAGGAGAATGTATTCTTCCCACTCTTTGAGAGAAAGCATCTTTTATAGGATATGGTATTTCTTCCTCTTTGTATCTCAAGATATATATCTCTACCTTGATATAAGAAAGACATTTTTTACAGTGAGAACAATCATTCACTGGGATGACCTCCCCAAGGATTTTCTAGAGTCCCTGTCACTGGAGGTTTTCAAGATGTGATTGGGCAGGGTGCTAGACAATCTCATCTAGGATCCCTCTCCCACGAAAGGTTGGACTAGATGATCTTTTGAGGTCCCTTCCCAACTGGGCTGTTCTGCGATTCTATCATCGTTGTAAACAAGCGTATGTGAGAAAAGCATGTCACAACTTCTGTTTCTCAGGATCCATTCCTGAAGATAATTGCTTAATGGTACATGTTGCTCTCTGTACACAGCAGAGCAAAGAGCACATTGACTCTGCTTTACAGGGCTGATGTGGCAATTGCTGCTGAAGGAAAGGCATGTGCATCCTGAGGGACCTGAACAAATCTGGGCATCCTCATACTCTGGAGGACAGCACATGAGGCAGCCAGCAGCCTGCTACTGAGCTCCCCCCTCCTTTGACTTCAGTGTTATGCTCAGTAGTTTCTCAACCAGTTACTGTTTAGAAGGTTTTGGATGTAAACTGCTTCCTTCTTGCTGTTCCACCAAGTCCCTACCATAGTTAACTGTAGTGAAAATGTTCTTTTTTGTCTCCCGTAGTTTAACAGCTTTGAGCAACTCTGCATAAATTACACTAATGAGAAACTGCAACAGTTTTTCAATCATCACATGTTTGTCCTGGAGCAAGAAGAGTATAAGAAGGAAGGCATTGAATGGGTATTCATTGATTTTGGCATGGACCTGCAGGCCTGCATTGATCTAATTGAGAAGGTATGCACAGGAGTGCTAAGGTGTATTTACTGAATTGGTTTTATTCATGATGCTCCCTTGGAGATGTCCTCAAGTCCCAGTGAACAGAGGAGGATAAACAGCAGGACAGGTTTCTTGCCTTTCTACGTACAATACAGAATCAGAGGAAAATCAGTATTTGTGGCATTTGTGGCTACTTGGCTTGACCTCTGTAAGTTTGCCTTACAGAGCCAACAGTAACCACAAGCTGTAACTGTTAATTTATGTGGCTGTACAATCTTCCTTGGTTTCTACTTTCTTCTTTCTCTGTCCCTACTGTTCTTCCATTTACTTTGTTCCACATACGCTTAACATCAAACTTACTTGTCAGCTTTTCAGGGCAAATGCTATGTTTCAGTCACATGCCCTGTACCTCCCCCTGTGAGGCTCCTGTTTCTTTCATTATATGTTGATGTGCAAAGTCCTTTGTGCTCTTCCTACCCTGGAACTATTGCTTCCCTCACACTGCTTCCCCAGCATGGGATACGCCTTTCCATTTCTCTACTTGGTGAGTATAATGTGGTCCTGGTGGGCACAGCTGTCCCTTGCTGTATCTCTCTTTCTGCCATCTCTTATGGCATGGCATCTAACCCTGCTGATCTGTGAGGAAAAATTAAATTTTGAGTCTTGCATTAGCAGGACATTTGGAATAACTGGAGTAGAAAGGCTGATTATTAATTGCTCTTCTACTTGATCACTTTCTTCTCCAGGGGTAGGATATCTGTGCATGATCCTAGTCCCCCAAACCACCTGTCCGGTGCTGGGAAGTTAGTTCATCTTTTCCTGAGTCATGAATAATAAAATGCTAGTTGGTGCAACTGCCTTGAAAGGTAAATCAAGCCCTTTCTGGAAGTCATCATAAAGCCTCTTAAGGTAGAATTAACACACTGAATAGTCAAAGGTGTGGTTAGTATTTTAACAGAATAGTCAAAGGCTTCCTTCTCAGGATGAGAAGAAATTTTGCAGGCTTAAAATTCCATCATATCAAACTTAAAGGCTGCACAGCTACTGAAAGCAGGCAGCCTAAGCATTTTCCAACAAGGATGTTCTTAAATCCACAGCCATTGGGAATTCTGTCTATCCTTGAAGAGGAATGTATGTTCCCGAAAGCTACTGATATGACATTCAAAGCCAAACTCTATGACAATCATCTTGGCAAGTCACCTAACTTACAGAAGCCCCGGCCTGATAAGAAAAGGAAATATGAAGCTCACTTTGAACTTCTTCATTACGCCGGTGCAGTAAGTTCCTCTGTTGGCAGGTAGACTTTGTATTAGGGGTCTTCCAGGTGGGATTTGGCCCATAGCACACAATGAGGGAGGGTGGGAAGGATGAAGAGGGGAAGAAAGGGACAGTGAGGAGTAAAAGCAGATGTCTACTCTCTCTGCACAAGCACTGCAACACACAGTAAGATGCCACCAGATTCCAGGACATCTGGTTCTTGGATACACAAATAAAATGAAACAAATTGAGGAAGGCTCAGGTGTTTTTGCTGAAAATATGCCTTGTCTTGCCTTTATCACTTTTCCTATAATCAGATTCAGACTAGTGATTAAACACCAGCAGCATCTAACTTTCCATCTTTGTTCCCTGTGCAAATGAACTGAGCAATTTCTGCCTAGCTCCAGGGATGGTTAAAAAAAAAAAAAATCTTTGACAAGACTTTTTACTCACGTTATGACTAGTGTGTCAAAGTAACCAAGGGAAATTCTACTGTGAAGGTTTAGTTAACGGGTCCGCTGATGATGGGGTGAACAGGAATACAATCCAGTGCTGTGATACCTGAGCCAAAACTCACCCAGTTTCAAAGCTCTGTTTTCAGACCATATGGGCAGAAAGAATTTGAAAGGGACACAGGAGATGTTTTATCAAACTAGAGCTGATATGAAGCCTCAGGACAGCAGAGCTGGAACCAACCTGGTGCTGTTAATTTCAAATTATAATTGAACATTAAGCTTATTTTGTATGTATTAAGAGAAATAAAGACCATCATGCTTTTTATCTGTAGTTGTTAATGGATTCAGCAAAGAAAATTAGAATTTCTATCCTGTTGTGGGGGTAGAATAGCGGAACATATTTTCCCACTAAACAGAACTGTGGCAAAGTCCAGGAGTTAGATTTTTCTGTCAGAAAATATTGATTATTCCAGTGTAGCATGCTGCTGTGAAGTGAAATTATTACTTGTTTATTTTATAGTTCAGCACTTATTAGTAGGGTCCTGCGACACTGATGACGTGGTATCTACAGCCAACTGCATGGAGTCCATGAGAAGATGTAGGGACCAGATAGTTTGGAAGGGGTTTGCGGGATTCAGGTGGTATTATTAGGAAGAGAGATTTGAGAGTTAGGAAGCAGAGAATTGGAGGGGAAGTGATGAAAAACCAGGTGGCTGGAACTGCTCTGAGAGCAGCGCTTCACAAAAGGTTACTGGCTTCAAGCCAAACCATAAAGAACTACAGGCTGCTCTGAAGGGGAACATTTGCAACCTCTGGTTTGTTTTCAATGTCTTGCTGTAGGTTCCCTATAACATCATTGGGTGGCTTGAGAAGAACAAAGACCCGCTTAATGAAACTGTAGTAGGTATTTTCCAAAAATCATCCAACAAACTCCTGGCAAGCTTGTTTGAAAGCTACGTTGGCGCTGACAGCGGTAAGCAGAATCAGCTCACATGGGTTCTCTTTCATTTCTAGTATGTGTGCTTGGGAATTAATTTAAGAAACAAAACAATTCTCTCAACTGCTATTGACTCAATGCTAGATGAGGCAGTGACTAATTATTTAGATGTGCACAGCATCTGTAGGAGGTTGCCAGTTACGCCAAGGAGGCCATTAACTCAGCTAGTTTGAATACGCGATACCTCTGAGCAATTCTGGCAACGGAACTGTGTGTTGTGAACACTCCAGAGGGAGTCTGAGCATGCAAGTGTTCAGATATGCAGGCAAGTGTTGCACAAAAAATTTTCTACATACATGTCTATGAACAAGAGCAGTTCTTGTTTCCCACGCTGTAGTCCTCCTTTGCTAGCCACCCTGAATTAAATAAGAAATACAATGTTTAAGAGAATGTTTTGGAATATTTTGTTGGATTAGTGGCAAGTAGGCACCAAAGGTGCCTGAACACCATTCCACATAGGCCAAAGTAGAAGATTTTTCCAATACATCTTCCTTTTTGGTTGCTGTTGTTTTTTTGTTTGACAAGACTAATGTATGTCTGAGAATGTATGTAAGCTGTATGCATTCCACAGGACAGTTTTATTTGTGAGAAGACAAGTAGCAAGCATCCAGAAAATTGATCTTAAGTAAATAAGACTAACATTCATTACAAAGATGTAGCTCTTGTGTCCTGAAATTGCAGTCACTTACAGCCTATTTATTAGTAACCTCATTTCTATAGATGATGTTGTCATGAATCATAAGACACTTTGTAAGGAAGCAAGCAGGCTGCAGACTTCATAATGTGATAAGAGACAGAGCTGAATGTAAATAAAAATCCTACCACTAGCAAATTCTTGCAAGTTACTAACTGCCTATTTGCCTGTGGATATTCCTGTCTGTCGGAATACTACCTTGATTTTCCTCAGTGTCAGGAGAAAAGAACAGCCTGTCCAGATTAAGCCTCCTCCAGTCTCAGCAGTGTCACCTTCAAAAGGGGGAAAGGTTTTGGGCAATTGCATCAAACACATTGTATTTCTCAATTCTCCTTTTATGTTGACTGTTGTTGACAGGTGACAGAATGTCAGACCTCCTGGGAATGATCTAATGGTCCAGTGTTTAGAAAGCTGCAGCAATTGCTGTGCATTTTTGGGTGGTGTTTGGCTCTTGTGAAACTACCTGAAGGTCATGTCAGAAACTAGCATTCCTTTGGAGGATCTGAGTGATTTTGACTCTGAAGCTTTAAGGAAAATTCAAAGGATGCAAAGCTACTATATCTAAAATGACAAATATTTATTTCCCTCTTCTAGATAGATGTTCCTTGCACAAGTTCCGTGTCTGCAGAGCAGACACGTGAGAATAAGTGTCTACACAGTACAATGTACAGTATAAACTTTCCATACGCTTTACTTTAGTTTTTTTCTTTTTCTGCATCGCCTCACCCTATAGGCTTTTTAACGAACTGCAAATGACTCTATTTTGTTAAAAGTTATTTTTCTGCCTTATTCATATTTATGGACTTTCTGCACAACAAGTGATGATGTCTGGATCTGAAATGCAAATGCAATCCAGAAAGCTTATAGTGGTCTTTGACAAAAATCCTGAGTACGTACAGAGAGCTGCAAACTTGTGATACATAACACCTGATGTTCAGAAGTCTTTGTGTAATATTTGAGCAACCAGAGCCATCAAGTGATTAGCCATGCCTTCCTTTCATTCAAAGGAAGGTGTACTATTAGAAGAGTTTGTCTGTCTCCCGTGCCCTGCCCATACCCCTAACTGAGATACAGATTGTGATTTTTATTTATTTCATTTTTTTCTTAGCTGACCAGGGAGGAGAAAAGAAACGCAAGAAAGGTGCTTCTTTTCAAACGGTGTCCTCATTGCACAAGGTTTGTTCACCCCTCCCCACCTGATGGTTTGAGTTAAGATAATACATTGAAGAGGAATGTTAAGGATTGCAATGGACTATAAAAATTGAAATCCAACATGGGAATTTGATTTGTGGCTTGGGTTATTGACCTTGGCTAAGTGAATACACTGTTATTAAAACAGCATGTGTGAGCGGCTGCTCCATTTTATCTTCTTTGACCATTCAGGAGAATACGTGTTTTTTATTTAATTTGAGGAAGTACCACAAAATGTTGCGAACAACCTTTACCACTTACTTTGTGACTTACAGCTTCATGCACGTCTTTGGAACAGGAACTGACTTCAAGTAATTTGCCAGTCCCTCTCCGATTACTGTTTGCAGTTGGATCCTAGGGTTAGAGCAGTCACAGAAAACAAAAGTTGTTGAATGGAGCGGCATATAGCCTCTTTTTTGCCAGAGTAATTCCCTTCTACTGGGACTGGCATGTGCTCGTGGTGGAAGCTGCCGCTAGGATCATGCCAGGGGAAAAATGGAGCCTGTACCATTTCTTATGCATAACACTGAGGAAGCTGTAATGTAGGTAAACCACGGGTAGGGAAGGAAGTAGTTATCTCCCACTAGTCATGTAATTTTCGCTTGTTTGGAGGTACTCCTTGTGAAGGGAAATGACAGGAAACAGGGTTGTATTTTACCAGCTGAAGAAGTGTAAAGACAGCTGAAGGATCACTCAGACAGTAATTTAATAACCCACGAACAGAAGCGCACTTTCCAGCACACAAGGTTGCTGCTAAGTACCCAGCTCAGGTTGTCTCATTTATCATCCTGTCTGGTGTATGAGAAATTTTCGGCTTGAACACTTGTGCCGATGACATTACGTTCCACCTCTAATGGTCTCTATTTTCTGCTTACTAGACAAAACACTTTCTGCAGAGCTTGGTGATCACTGGTAGGCACTGAATGGTTGGCTGCTGCTGAGCTAGCTTGCTGCCTGCCTGGGAGATGTCTGATTAAGATCAATAAAGGGAAAACGTTTGGCCAGGAGGACAAAAAGCTAGCTTTTACGAGGAACAGATGGGAAAGGTGAACTATGCTTACCGAGTGGGGAAGTGACTAGGCAAAAATGCAGTTGGCTTTACAGAAATGCTCTACGGGATGATACTGCATCTTGCTTGCTGTTCATTTCATTTCTGACATTTCTGGGTTGTAAGTAAAACATGTGCCGCCTTAAGACTTTGCTAAAACTGATGTGGATTCCTATAAAAAAGTTAATTCATACTTTGGTTTATTTGAACACACTTCTCTGTTAATAATTTTGGTAAGCTTATAATTTTCTTGGAGACTATTCAGAGATATGACCTTAATAAATTTAACAACCAAAAAATCAAAGAGATAAGTGATTGGAATTCCACTAAAGTGCTAAAACTAATTGTGTTTTTAATATGTCTGTTCTAGGAAAATTTAAATAAGCTGATGACTAACCTAAAATCTACAGCCCCTCACTTTGTACGATGCATTATCCCCAATGAATCAAAAACTCCAGGTATGGAAAACACAACAGTCTTAAAATTTTAGTATATTTGAACTATGTCATTCCAACACTTACTTCCAAGTCACCAGACTGTACTTTAATACTGTCTGTGTTGTTCACCTTATCCAGTGGTGTTGCTCTTTCAGGAGATGACACTTCACATTTTCCTATTCCCATGGTGAAATGAAGATGAAGCCCTATGGAGAAGCTCAATTTAATTTAGCCTTGTTTTTGCTCTGTAGGTGAAATGGATGCTTTCCTTGTCTTGCATCAGCTCCGCTGTAATGGTGTCCTGGAAGGCATCCGCATTTGCCGTAAGGGTTTCCCAAACAGGGTGCTTTATGCTGACTTTAAACAAAGGTAATGCAGAACTGTGTTGTCTCCTGCCCTAACCCATCAGTCAAAATAAGCAAAGAATGTCTTCTCATTTTTATTTGAGGTATTTTATTCCATGCATTTTCCATTTAGTTTGCCTGAATGTGGAGGGCAGAATTCTGCTATTGCTTGTGTCTGTGTAGATGCAAAATAGGAAATTACTCTGGGTGATTTTTTTTTTTTAAGTTTTGGAGGAAGAGGGGGAAAAAAAAAGTGGAATCTAGGCCAATTTTACTCATTGCTCATCTGTTATTAACAGGTATCGCATTCTGAATCCAGGCGCTATCCCAGAGGATAAGTTTGTGGATAGCAGAAAAGCTGCTGAAAAACTGCTGGCATCGTTAGATGTTGACCATAACCAATATCGTTTTGGACACACCAAGGTAACCAGAAAAGACCATCACTGCTTATGTAAAGAGAAAAGTAATGGATCTAATACCTAATTTGCAGAATAGGACATTGTGCAATTTCTGGTGGTGGCAATTAATGAAGAGTTAATAATACAAGGAACCAGTAATATAGCAGCAAAGTGATATTAATTTTTAAGCTGTGCTAGAGAAATTTTATTTCTCTGTCTCAAGCTCCCACAAAACTTTTTTTACAGCCACACTACAAGTGGACACAGCAGCTGATGCTCCATGAGCTCCAGTAAAACAATAGCTTATTTAATATAATATAGGTGCACTCAAACATATATGGACCACAAGATCAGCTGCAGCTTTTGAAATGAGGCCATGTGCAATTATGAGAGGATCCCATTAGCAAGGACCTGGGGGTTGTTGTTCAGCTGACCTGCTTTGAACCCGCCACGGTTGAAAAGTACTGTGGCAATTAAAATGTGGCAATAAAATAGTTTGGCCTACTCAGAACTGGGGACATGAATTGTTTTAAAACAACTTTGGAACTGTACAGTGGAGTCCTTGATGCAAGTAGTATTTGGCCCTCTGTACTCTTTTACTTTGTAACGTGTCAGTAAAAATACTGTTCTTCTGCATGATTTCAATAAGGTTTGTGTAACTCTGGAATAAAATCATTCCAGGTGTTCTTCAAAGCCGGTCTCTTGGGACATCTAGAAGAAATGAGGGATGAGAGACTTGCGAAAATCTTAACGATGATCCAGGCAAGAGCACGTGGCAGATTGATGCGGATTGAGTTTCAAAAGATAGTGGAGCGCAGGTATGAAGGCACCCCCTTACATCTTAGCAGATAATAGTCATTACCATTTAATTATATGTTGAATAGAGCCATTATTACCGTCCCTAAGGCTATAGTTTACCCTCAATTAAAGGTTTAGAGCAGATGTATGATAAAAATTATAGCAACTGTATATTAGTTGCCTGCAGCTCTGGTAAAAATCAGATTTGGAAATTTTTTGTGTCCCTTAAAATCAAGAGATATGAAGGAAGTTTCTTGTATATCTTGAAACCTAGTACAAGTTCCTAATATTACTGAGAACAAAGCCATAAAACTGACTGAGAATGAAAAAAATTCTCACTTTCTCAGTTCAGGCTAAGCTTTAGGAAATTTTGTTTGTTTTCTTCTTAAACCAGGGATGCCCTTCTTGTAATTCAGTGGAACATCCGTGCTTTTATGGCTGTGAAGAACTGGCCCTGGATGAAGCTTTTCTTTAAGATCAAACCTCTTCTGAAGTCTGCAGAAACTGAAAAGGAGATGGCCAATATGAAGGAAGAGTTCTTGAAACTGAAGGAGGCCCTGGAGAAATCTGAAGCCAGGAGAAAGGAACTTGAAGAAAAGCAAGTCTCTTTAGTTCAGGAAAAAAATGATTTGCTTCTCCAGCTTCAAGCTGTGAGTAGACACATATATTCATATATTAATTAGATGTTCTTTGAAGCTCAAAGGCTTACAGACCAGAGTGTTAGTGCAATTCAATTAAAGCTATTGGTCTTGTCAGACTCTTGCCAAAAATTAGAGTGGATAGAAATTCTCATGTTCTAGCATACAACCAGGCGGGCCAGCAATGCAAATCTTAACAGGTTCTGTGCAAGGCAATGTTCATTGCAGTTAGATATGGAAGTAGTCTTATATGTGACTAGTCATGCTCCCCACTGTCTCATCCTGCTCTGTTAATTACTGGTTGGTCTTGTCTTCTGAAATCAGGAGTGGGAAATTTTCCTTATGCTTCTCTGTAGCGTTGGATCAGGCTCTCTGACCACTTACAGGATAGGGGACAAGTGAGGAAATAAAAAGGCCAGGTAGTCATTGCTGTCCTCTTCCTTGTGCCACACCAGGAGCAAGACACTCTGGCAGATGCTGAGGAACGATGTGACTTGTTGATTAAATCCAAGATTCAGCTGGAGGCCAAAGTCAAAGAACTAACCGAGCGGGTTGAGGATGAGGAAGAGATGAATTCTGAGCTGACTTCTAAGAAGAGAAAATTGGAAGATGAGTGCTCTGAGCTCAAGAAGGATATTGATGACCTTGAAATAACACTTGCAAAAGTAGAGAAAGAGAAGCATGCTACTGAAAACAAGGTAACTTTAGAACTTCACTGTGTATTCAAAAGAGGTTGGGCATGGATTACCTATATGACAAGAGCTACTGGTCTTCTGATGGTTTTACACTGTCTGTTACACAGGCCACGCTGAAGGATCAGTATATACAGAGTTATCTGACTTGATGAGGGGACACAGTGTTAACTCTGAGCCTGTTTCCCTTTTTCTGAAGTGAGTTTTGCTGCAATTCAGATAAAGAATTACGCCTAGTTTGGACATTTTTAAGTAAACAATTTTCTGCTGTAACAATGAGTTCTTCCAGCTCTTCTTCTTAGAGCCTGTAAATGTAAAGCTCATCTCCTACTTTTTCCAGAGGGAATCAGAAGCTGGAGTCTACCACAATGAAAGTGACACTAAAAAGAATTTAGTACATTTGAAAGAATGTACTAAACCCACAATAAGAGCTGGCACACACTGGCTCCCTTGGTGGCAATTTCACTCAAAAAGCCACACGGAGCTGTGGGGAGAGAGATCCCTTTCTTTCCGTCGTCTTCCTGCATACAAGTTCAGTACAGACAGTTATTTGACCCAGGTTATGACAATCTCTTACTTCAAAGTCTTACAAATATATCTTCCCTTCTCACACAGGTCAAAAATCTGACAGAAGAAATGGCGACACTTGATGAGAATATCAGCAAACTTACTAAGGAGAAAAAGTCCTTGCAGGAAGCTCATCAGCAAGTTCTGGATGACCTACAAGCAGAGGAGGACAAGGTCAACACACTGAGCAAAGCTAAAGTGAAACTGGAACAGCAAGTGGATGATGTAAGCTGGCTCTGCCTTCATGTTTCCCCAGGCTTGTTTGTCCACCACTTACAGTTTCATGAGTCTGAAATGCTGCAAAGCTTTGAAATGTATTCCTGTCCTTTTTGAAATGACTGAAGATTTAGAAACGCAGTCCTTGTTGTACTGTCTGTAAAAGGTATAATTACTGGAACGCTATAAAAATTTATCCGTGTAGTTCAGCCTTTGAAAGGAGTGTGATAACAAGGGAAAATCCACTCAGGTTGCATTTGCAGTGTAGCTGGCATGAAGTCAAACAGAACTTTGCTACTAAGAGAACTGTGATGCTTGCACAAATGTAAAGTGTGGACTCTCTTATGTTATATTTCTGTAGCCCGTATGTCCACTGGCTGCTAGAAAACAAAAAATGTAATTTAGGATGCTTGTACTTAAGTACTTCTGCTTTGCCACTTGCTAGAGCTCAGCACAAAGCTGGGCTTAGCATATATCTGACTGTTGTAAACCATCTGTGTTCAATGTATTTATTAAGTGACTTTGTTCCTAAAGCTTGAGGGCTCACTTGAACAAGAGAAGAAAGTGAGGATGGATCTTGAAAGGGCAAAACGCAAACTGGAAGGGGATTTGAAGCTGACCCAAGAGAGTGTCATGGACTTGGAGAACGACAAGCTACAGATGGAAGAAAAGCTAAAAAAGTAAGAAAGAGACTGATTCTGTTGTACAAAATAAAGCAGCACAATTACCGCAGTCATTTCAGAACCTTCAGGTGTGTCATCCTGTTCTAATGGTGGCTAAAATGAAATTCCATGACAGAGGAGAGAGCGTGTAGCCAAGGAGGGAGGCATAATCACTTACTTGTGCACAATACACCTGAAACATCAGAATTCATTACTCTTTCCAGCATTTAAATAAAGAATAAAGGTATTTAAGTTTTTCATTGCTTAGAGGAGAAAGCTGAAGGAAGTCTCTAAAGTCGTTCATCCTAACTAGCTATGACAGTATTGTTGAAAGACCTGACTGATAAATATATTTTTCCACTGAGTCTGAAAATAATGTTACTTTTGTATGACACACAGAACCAGAAATGTAATTGCACAAATGCATGCAGAGTCTTGATGTGGAAACTGCTGCTCAGAGGAAGATGTGTTTTCATGCAAATAGCAATACACAAGGATTGCTTTCATTTTTAGTTACGTTAGAATTTTTATTGAACAACTCTTTAAAAATTGCAAAAGGCTGACTTGAAGCTACAGGGAAAGGTCACAGTAGGATTTTCCTTTCTGTGGCAGGAAAGAATTTGAAATGAGCCAGCTGAATTCCAAGATAGAAGATGAACAAGCTATAGTGATGCAGCTGCAGAAGAAGATCAAGGAGCTTCAGGTCAGCTTGCTTCCTTCTATGTACCTTAGGATGAGTTTGTGCCTCACTGAAAGGCTTTGCAGAGCTTTTCATGGCTAGCTGCAGCTTAACTTTGAGACCCAAAGATGTCACTCATCATTCTTACTCTAGCTCAAGATCTGATTTATTGGCACAAATGTGCAGGTTGCTGTGTGTCCACCTGTGTTGTAAAGTGTGGGCTGGCAGAGGGTTTAACCATTTGTAAAGTGCTTCAAGATATTCCAATGGGAAGCATAATGAAGGTGACCTCTAAAGGTGCTTGTGTCTCTTTGGTAGGCTCGTATAGAAGAACTAGAAGAGGAGTTGGAAGCAGAAAGAGCTGCTCGAGCCAAAGTGGAAAAGCAGAGATCAGATTTGGCCCGAGAGCTGGAGGAATTAAGTGAGCGACTTGAGGAGGCTGGGGGAGCCACAGCTGCCCAGCTGGAGATGAACAAGAAACGTGAGGCAGAGTTCCTGAAGCTGCGGCGGGACCTCGAGGAGGCCACACTGCACTACGAAGCCACAGCCGCCACCCTGAGGAAGAAGCACGCAGACAGTGTGGCTGAGATGGGGGAGCAACTGGACAACCTGCAGCGGGTCAAGCAGAAACTGGAAAAGGAGAAAAGCGAGCTGAAGATGGAAGTGGATGATCTGTCATCCAACATGGAGCAGATGGTCAAGGGAAAAGTAAGGGTCCTGAGGTTTCCCAGACCTGGTCACGTCTGGGAAACATGGTCATGTGTAGCTAGGGCTGGTCTGAAGGTTTCCCAGGACACCTGGTAGGGCTGAAGTGTTTTAGAAGGTGGTGCCTTGCAATCCAAGGGTGCTTATGTGCACAGTGTCCCCCCTTCCACACCTGGTGGTATAACCCTTCTTACCTGGAGATGGGACAGCAATTAAGATGGTCCGTCTAAAACACATAGTGCAACACCAGTCACAGGCATACTGTTTATCCATATATGTCAGAGCACAAAACTGTGTCACTTAAGTTGTGCTCCCCCAGGCTGGTGATGACTGGGGTGATGCCATCCAAGGCTGGATATCTCCCATCCTAAGCAGAATCCTCTCAGATCCTGCCCTTGGTTCACAGTTTTGACCCATGTTAGCACTCACGGAGTGCAAAGCAAAGGCTTGCATGACCATCATGTATATTTTTACTTCCTATGGCTGAATTGTGGATTTTGTTTCCTGGGTAGATAATCTTGGTAGCTTTCAGAGCACTCTAAAGAGTTCTTTCAGTGCAAAGTGAAGAAATTCCAGTATTCTGAGAGTTAGAAAGTTGTCATTAAACTCAATTTATGGTAAATGGCAATTAAGGCAGAATCAGTAAAGCAATTTTCATTGGAGGTGATTTTCCCATCTAGCAATTATGAGGATGCTTATGCCTGAACTTCATAGGCATGTGATTGCTTTTGAAGCTCTCGCAGAGTCTTTTTACGCTGGTGCTTTAGTTGAGAACACAGTTCAGGGAAAACGAATGGGGAAGGTGATCTGATGGGAAGACCCCTGGCCTAGGACTATAGACACAGGGCTACTATTCCCCCCCTTTACAGCTGTGGTATCTGTGTCTTTGCTATCTGCCATTTCTCTGAAAGGTAAACAGAAAAAAGGATACATATGGAAGGCTACCACTTCCAAATGGCTGTCTGGAGGCCATAGCTTTGTATGTCTTATCTCCTGATTCCTGTTAGGCAAATGCAGAGAAACTTTGTCGCACTTATGAAGACCATCTGAATGAGACAAAAACTAAACTGGAGGAAATGACTCGCCTCATGAATGACCTCACTACTCAGAAGACAAAACTCCAGAGTGAGAATGGTATGTGCGTGTTCAGCCTAAGATAAGTTACTGGGAAACAGTCTACCAAGTGTGTGTCAGCACTATGTCAGTGAGACGTATTGTGCGATCACATCTGCTTGAAGGTGGCTGGATTAAGATTGCTCAGTGAAGCAGTGTCTTTGCCTCTTTTGACTTTCCTGTCTTCAAATTTTTTTTATAACCTTGGCAGCAGGGACAACCTTGCCTTCGACTGGCTTTTAAAACAAACCTATAACCATGTTTACCAGTATACCGTGCTACTGTCTCATGAGCTGAAATGGGTGTGCTGTCTAGGCACCCAGTTTCAGGAACAAGGATGTGCACATCTGTCTTGCAATGCTAGAGGGAAGATGAAAGAGTTGGCATACTGCTGCTCTCTGTGTGAATACCATCTTCCTCAGCATGATCTTGGGCATCGCACTCTAGAAGACACTCATATCTGACCAAAAATACCACATGTCCTCTAAGTGCTTGTTACCTTTTTTAGCCAGAGTAGTACTATTTAATCTCTGCATCCTCATCAGATATCACTGTTCTGCATATTTTCAAAGACATATTTTTCATTTCCTGTCTGTTTTCATCATGTTAGTTCTATGTACTCCTATGAAGCTGCCATTTCCACCTTGCAGTGATGCCCTTCTAGTGATAAATGAACTTTTTCTTATGTATCCCTCTGTTCTGTATGCTGGTCATCGTGAGGTTCTCAGGGTGCTTTGGAGCCCTCTGAAAAGAAGTGTGTGGAAAAACAATATAAAGTAGTAAAGAAAAGTATAAAAAACCCCAGCTACAACTGCATGTGAAGTAAGCATCAGTCTAGTCTGATCCACGAGCTTAACTGAAATTAATGACTCAAGATAGTGGCAGTACAAATAACAACAAACACCCCACCCCCGCCCAACCAAACACCTAAGGAAAACTATCCTGGTGAAGTGTCTGATAGATACAACTTCGGAAGAAGCTTCACAAGAGGTCAGCCACAATCCCTGTTAGTTCTTTTCCTCAGCAGAACTGGACAGGTGGGATTTTGATTTTGGCTGGGACTTTGTAATTTTCTGGTCTTACCTCTTTTTTGTTCTGTGGTTAAATCCTGTGGCAGGTGAATTTATAAGACAGCTTGAAGAGAAGGAGTCACTAATAAGTCAGCTGTCCCGTGGGAAAACATCATTTACGCAACAGATTGAAGAACTTAGGAGACAGCTAGAAGAGGAAACGAAGGTAATGCTTTGACTGTGTGCCATTCATTGAGATGGAATGGGGAAAACTCTTCATGTTCATTTGTAGCCTGGATAAAAGCTGAAATGAGACATAGGAATGAGAATGCTTCTTGGTAATTGTACTGATATAAGTTCTTGTCTCTGACTGAGGCAAGACACAGGAGAAGAGTTTGGAAAAATAATCAGCATCCATAATTGCTAAATAAAACTTACCCAGTAGTATAGCCAAAATCTCAGATCTTGCATCTTAAAAGCCCTTGACCTGGACTGTCAAGACCAGAGGCAAAAAGAAAAAAAGGCTTAAGCTTCCATTTGGATTTCTACGGGCTGTTTGTTTGGGTTTTGCTGTAGGTAACCCTGTAATACTGTGACCTTTATATATCTGCAGTCCAAAAATGCCCTGGCTCATGCCCTGCAAGCAGCCAGGCATGACTGTGATCTCTTGCGGGAGCAGTATGAGGAAGAGCAAGAAGCCAAGGCAGAGCTGCAGCGGGCTCTCTCCAAGGGAAATGCAGAAGTGGCACAGTGGAGAACAAAGTATGAGACTGATGCCATTCAGAGAACTGAGGAGCTGGAAGATGCCAAGTAAGTGGGTTATATGGGCTTCATTGTGCCCTCAGCTGGGAAGACTGTGCTCCCTGGGTCTTGTTATGATGCTAAGGAAATAGGGCAATCTGTTTGGAAAAAGCCCTCTGGGTCATTTCTGTCATTTGTGGCTGTCCTCCTTCTGTTCTTTTCATTGCTTGAGCAGGTCAATGTTTCTGTGGAGTCCTTGTTGATGGGGTAGTAGATATGGATACTGGGGTTTATTTAAGAACTAACAAGATTAGATTACCCTACTTGGTTGTCTTGCACATTCACTTGCTTTGCCCTGGCCCAGTGCTACGTTCCCTAGGTCTTAACTTGCCTTCCCAGCAGGGAGATGATGGCTGCTCCAGGAAGGTAGGGCAGAAAGTCATGTTGGTTCATGCTGTGCAGTCACTCACAGTTAACAGTCTCAGATATTATTGGGCAAGGTCTTTGAGCACCTCCAGCATCTACCTCCACACATCTCTGATCTGCAGGATCTTCCCCCACTTCCAGTACATTTTCTCGATCTAGCATCTTCACTTTCTTCTTTCTGGGCCCTCCTTTCTTTCCAGGACCTATTCTTCCTGCCGGGACTCCCAACCCTCTGTTTTCCTAATCTAAATAGTCTATGAACAAAAGCCCAAGGCGTGATCAGCCTCCTAACTGGTAGTTCTGTTTTATATCTTTTAATTGGAGGAACATGACACTTTCATTTAGACCAGGTGTTACCAAAATTTACAACCAGCCCATCCTGGTTACAGCTAGCAGGTAGGAAGCTGCTGCTTGAGAGTTCAAAAGTTCAATTTCAAATATTCACACATACGTACGTACACATGCACAAAATTATCTGCCACATGTCAGCATTCATTATTTAAGCTGCTTTTTTGCTTATCATAGCCCTTTCTCTCTAGAGACTTGATTTCCCCTTCCCTTCTTCTTGCCCCCCGGCCCCCTCCAGTTCTCCCTTTCAAAACTGATTTATTGAGATACTGGTTGGTATCAGTTTTTCTGGATAACATGGCAGCAGTGGCTCTCAGTCATTTCACTGTCTCGTCCCACCTGCTAGGAAAAAGCTTGCAGCTCGCCTGCAGGAAGCTGAGGAAGCAATCGAGGCAGCCAATGCCAAGTGCTCTTCTCTGGAAAAGACAAAGCACAGGCTGCAGAATGAGCTGGAAGACATGATGATTGACCTGGAGAAGGCCAACTCAGCAGCTGCCTCCCTGGACAAGAAGCAGCGTGGATTTGACAAGATCATCAATGACTGGAAGCAGAAGTATGAAGAGTCACAGGCTGAGCTGGAGGCTTCCCAGAAGGAGGCCCGTGGCCTCAGCACTGAGCTCTTCAAGCTGAAGAATGCCTACGAGGAGACACTGGACCATCTGGAGACGTTGAAACGGGAAAACAAGAACCTCCAAGGTAGGCTTCATTCAGGCCCCACATCCAGTGTGAGAGCCATACCAGTGGACAGCTGAAGGGATGCAGGTGCCCTGTAACAGCTGTGGGGAAAGGCGTTTATTTCGTCCTTGAGACTAGCTTTCTGATGTGTTTGGAGACACTGACTGATACCGGCAATGCAGGTTTTAAACATAGAAATCAGTATGGCCAGCGAAAAGCAGACATCCTTTTGCTCACCTGTCAATGAAGCTCACTGGCAGAGGTGCCAGTCTCAGGGGAGGAACAAGAAAGATGACAGAGGTGCAGCAGATGAAGCCTAGACAGCTCCCAAAGCAGAGCACAGTGTTGCTAGCCTACAGATCACAGATAAAAACTAAACCACAATAACCACTTCAAAAAGCATTCACATGCTTGAAGTCTCTGCCTTCAAGTTGGTCAGGTAAAAAAAGTTGCTGTAAATGAAAGTAAGGCAGCATTTGTGTACAGACAAACCCTTGAGGTAGTAGTTTGAGGCATGGGTCCTGTATTCACACTTTATGAATTGCAGTATGTTTGGGACACACTGATCGCTAAATCCATCCACCCTTTTTGTTTCAGAGGAGATTTCTGATCTGACCAATCAGATTAGTGAAGGAAACAAGAGCCTCCATGAAATAGAAAAAATCAAGAAACAGGTTGAACAAGAGAAGTCGGAAGTTCAGCTGGCTCTGGAAGAAGCAGAGGTAAGGAAAGAAAGTTCAAGGGAAGAGGAAAGGGTGTCTTTATCATGATTTTCCTTCCTTTTTCATCCTCTCAACAACACAGCCATTGTGTTGATCATTAGCAAGTACAACCTTTCTGCACCCAGCTCCTCTGGTCTTGCTAGCCAGTGTATTCAAGAGTGACTGGTGATTTTTGGAGATGTCAGCTCTAAGGTCATCAAGTGGAGGCCCTTTCAAAGGAGGTGCCGTGTATGTTTTGGTTTTTTGAGGTTGGTTGGTTTTTTTCCCCCTTTCAGGAAGCTCAGAAATCTTCAGCTCACATCCTGAAAATCCAGTCCTTCTTGCTCAGTTCAGCATAGAATATTTCACTCTTTCAAGAAACAGGAACTGATGAGAATTATGGACTTTTATCAGATATTTCTAGTGTCTAATTTCCAACAACAAATTGACCATTTCCTGTTTTTGAGAATAAGGCGGCAAACGTCCTGATGATTTTAAATTGCGTAAGGTCTCAGATATTGTGTTGGTTACTGCAGCCTGCTTTAAAAAATAGTAGCAGTCTCAGAAACCAAATAAAAACAGGCCATTTGGAAAATCTTTGACTCCCATGTGAGTGTGGAAAGACGCTTAGCATCACTGCATTAATTTCTACAGTGACAAGTATGCACAAGAGGGATGCTTCATCCCAGTTTCCAGAAACAAACCAACAATAGGGAACAAGCCAACTGGAAATCCTGATTATTCACTTAAAGGGCTGGGTTGTCAGGTTTTTTTTAAAGTTTGGTGCATTGCAGAGCTGGGGAGGGGTCTAGGTGGTATTGGCTAGAAGCAACACAGCACATAGCAAGAGATTTTTAGTGAAGGCCGCATTTCTTTCGAATTGTACTTTAAACAACAGCTGCTAAGGCGAACACTACCCAGTGACAGGGATCCGTTAATACCTTCAATGCTGTGCAACTTCTTTTGTCTGTTACAAGACACTTTATACTTTGCAGGGATTTCACAGCCAAACAAACAAGTGTCCTGATCAGAGCAGAGAGCGTGCCTTTCTTCCACAGCCCTAAGATGTGGAGAGTGATTATATACTCTGTCAATAAACTTCTCTTGCTAGAAAGAATACATCGGTTCTTGAGGGATCTAAGGGGCACACTTTACTTTCCTGGACTGTGTGGAACAGCTTCCTAAAGCTCAGTGAAATTAGGAACTAACAAAAGTAAAGTGGGCATGTATTTTATTTTAATTATGAAAGAAATGGTTTAATACAGATTTTCTCCCTCCTTTGTGAGTTTGCGTCTCCGGCAGTCGCAATGGTGACACGGTGCTCCTGCGTGCTGTTCCCATTAATACACTGTGGCTCCTTGGCATGAAGTGTGCATGCAACTGACTTGTAGCTGCTGCATGATGGCTGGAGGTTGGCAAGGATTTTGTACCACTGTGTCTTCAGAACAGATTCGCCTTCCATCATCTCTCAAGGGAAGCATAGCTAAGCCTGTGCAATTCTACCCTTCAGAGAGCACTTCCAAAATATATGGCGTTCAGTTCTGCTTGCCTTCCCTGTGCGATGTGAGCAGTGAGGAGTCAGAATGCCACTGAGCCTGGTTTATGTGAGACCTGGAAGTCAGAGGCCCTGTTATTTCACTATGGGCTGTTGTCAGCTTAGTTCATGACTTCCATATATGAGAGAAATGTCAGAACAAAGACACAGGAGCAAATCTCCCTTGTTTCATAGAGTTGTCTTCGTGTTAATTGGAAAGACCAGAGTATTTTTGCATTTTGTCACATAGAGCTGATGTCTGTTATTTTTTTCCCTGAAGTCATACTACTGAGTAAGATTGTATAAATGGGAGGCTTTCAACACTACATGATTTGGAGAGATCTTTGTGAGCTGGGGGATGTGTGGATCCCTTCACCCTCCCAACAACTATCTTGTTTTAGCTTTTACCTATCCCTTACAAGCTTGTGAATTTCCAGGGGGTGCCTATACAGGGGTGTGGAGCAGGGAACATCTTGTTGATATCAAAACTGTGTAGGCAGGCCCTAGGGTATTTTTTTGTGAGCCATGGCCTGTTTGACAATTTGTCCTCTGAGGAGCTTGCTGCTCAGTTTTTCAGCTGCCAAGTTGCATTAGAAGGCAAATAAATGCATTGTTTTGCCACGTAAGCCACTTGTGTCCTTGCCTAGAGAGAGAGGCAGGGAGGAAACAGTGCTGTTGGGAATGGGAAGAAAAGTGTGAAGGGATCATCTTTGTGCAGCAGTTTGATTTGAAAAAATAAAAAAATAGCAACTCTTGGCTTGCAAGCTTTTGGTGCTTTCGATTTCAGGGAGCTTTGGAGCATGAAGAAAGTAAGACCCTTCGTTTTCAGCTTGAACTTTCTCAGCTTAAAGCAGAGTTTGAAAGGAAACTGACAGAAAAGGAGGAAGAAATGGAAAATATAAGGTATTGTGCAGGAAACAGCATGTTGTTTTAAAGGGAAAACCTCAAAAAACCAGAAATATTCTCAAGATCCAAGCCAGTCAAATGCACCACAGGTAGTTATGCCAGCACAAGCAGATACAGTCCGCACTAGAAACCAAGACAGCTCTGATTATTTGCCCAAGGGTAGTCCTACCACATTACCGTTTCTTAGTTCAAATACTCCCGTCAGTTCAGCCTCTGCCAGCATACACATAAGCCCATCGTACATATCACATACCAGCCGTAACATAACTGGCCGGCATAACCAAAGTTGCAGCAGACCAAGGGCCGCTAAGTCTGTATGTTTACAGTATGGAGACAAATAGACCTAGAGAGCTGCCATCTCCTAATCCTCTAGGATGGCTGCCTCCCAGGGGGAACCACAGGCAAAATCAGCAGTAGTACCTCAATGGTGCTCAAACCTATGTTATGTGAAGACAATCTTTACCTCTGCATTTAATTAATTTATGCAGTTATAGCTACACTGATTATAGGAGGATGTGAGGAGCTTGCCTTTATGTGTACACCATTTGGGTAAGCAGTGACAATTGCAGAGGTACAGAAAGTATGAATATAAAAGGCTTGTAGGTGAAAGGGATAAACAGGAAAAACATAAAGCAATTAGATGACAGGAGGATGATGTCTTTTGTCTCTCCCCTCCCACCCAGCACACCAACTCCGATCTGAAGAGTTACACTCTTAAAATGATGCTACGCTGGGCCAGATTTTCAGTAATGTGTACATACAGTTCTTCAGAAAACTCTGGCCTTGAATTAGTCAGTGTTGCAGCACTATTAATGCAAGAACCATGTCACTGTTTGTTGGTAGGGAAAGGAAGTCCAAGGCTCACCTTGGCCAACGTTGATACAAGGATTGATATGTTAATTGTTTAGAAAACAATGTTTCAGCCCTTTCAGATACTATCTTCTGATGTCCTGCAGATGTCTGCATTACAGAGATCTCAGGACAAGCTATCTTAATCAATGCCTTCTGCCTCAGCTTCGTTTACGAGTGTTTTGCTGCTAAGATGTTCAGCAGACATGCTGTGTTGTTCCCTGGGAGTCTAGGGCACAGTTCAGTATCTTGCTGAAGCACTAAGGCCCTCAAGGTTTTCCTTGCTGACTCAGTGATTTCCCAGAACTCCTATGCTTTCAAGCAAAACTTTGCCAGCAGCAAGAGAAATATTTCCCTGTATGAGTCATATTCTATGCTTTGAGTTACCTTCTGGTTGTAAGAGAGCAAAACTTTCATCATAGGACTTGACTGTTACAGAGTCAAGAAAATTAAGCACCTGTCTGTATCTGTTTTGCCATCTTTAAATTGGCACTAAGCTGCCTTTCAAGGGGGACCAGGCTGTTAATTAGGGTGAACTTAATCTCTCCTAACTTTAGATGTCCATAACACAGATTTCTATTCCTGAATTACTCCTCTTATAATTGAGCATAGAAATGTGTTTCAACATCTACTTTAAGATACAATAAATTGTAGCTTACACATGCCATTTACTATAAAGGGTGCCTAGAGTAATTAGCTTAGAATGTAGCTGTCTACCTTCAGTTTGATTAATCCCCTCCACTAATGCCTTCATAAAAAGGTTGAGATGCAAAACATGTCAGTAAATGATTCAGTAAATATCTTGGCAAGTGACTGCTAAGCTTGAAGTGCTTCTTGTTAGATTCAAACCTGTACTTGCTTGAGTTCACAAGAGATCTGAGAGAACTCCTTGCTCCAGTATTGCTAAAGAAAACACAGGAGAAGGATGCTATAGGTGCTTACAGATCAGGAGTTAGCTGAGGGTGTGAAGCACACCAGCCAGTTAGATGGCAGTGAGGCACTAGAAACCTGTGCTATGTATGTCATTAAGAAATATGCCATTTCTGGAAATCAGACACTTTCAGAAAATGAAGTACTGTTGCATGTAGTTCTGCATTCCTGTGCAGAGAGGAAAATTACTCCATTCACCCTTCATGTCCTTTTTACATTATTCCATAACCAGGAGAAATCAGCAACGTGCCATAGATTCACTGCAGTCCACCCTTGATTCTGAAGCCCGAAGCAGAAATGAGGCCATCCGGCTCAAAAAGAAGATGGAAGGGGACCTCAACGAGATGGAAATCCAGCTCAGCCATGCTAACAGGCATGCTGCAGAAGCAACAAAGTCAGCACGTGTCTTGCAGACACAAATAAAGGTACTGCGAGAGCTGCCAGTCCCAAGCAGCCAATGGTAGGTGCAGGCTACCTTTCATTAGCACAGAGCAAAACAGCAACAGTGATGGTAATTAAGAGAGAAGCTACTCCCAGGGATGTGCAGGGAAAGCCCTTGGTGATCTCATCTGGCATAAGAGAATACTGAAATATGGATTTCTTCCAAGACTTACATACAAGCTGGATGAGATCCAGTCATAAAACCCTTGCTGGCTACAGCCTCCTGCAGGGGCAGAAAGCTGCAGCATGAGATATTGAAAATCTATGACCTTCTTGTGAGCTTGCAAGTCAGTGTAAGAAGTGACTCAAAAGTGGAGAGCAAGTCAGCTGGCTAGAGCACAGGGAGTATGTGTATCTTCAGCGTTGTTGTTTTCTTCGACATTTGTAATAGCTTAAAAAAAAAAGGGCTTTCCTAAGACAACTCTTAAGTCATCACCTCTCCCACACCTAAGCAGCTAGTTCTGCCTCAGGCAGAACTGCGAGCTCTGACAGATTTGAGCACACAGGTTTTTCCCCCATTGCACTACATACCACAAAAGCTATTCAGCTTACAGTGTGGAGGAAGCCTTTCCCCAATAAAGCAGCACTGAAATTCCTGAGGTGGGCCCCACGCAACATCTGCAGTCTGGGGTCCTCTTACGCAAGCATAGTGGCTTGAAATGGACTTGCACTGGCAAAAAACCCAAACATCTGCTTTGTTATAGGAGCTGCAAGTGCAGCTGGATGACTCGGGACACGTGAATGAAGATCTGAAGGAGCAGCTGGCGGTCTCTGACAGGAGGAACAATCTTCTCCAGTCGGAACTGGATGAGCTGAGGGCTTTGCTGGACCAGACGGAACGGGCAAGGAAGCTGGCAGAGCATGAACTGCTGGAAGCCACTGAACGTGTGAACCTGCTTCACACTCAGGTTAGCTTTTTTTGTGCTCTCTCCCTCACTGGGTTAAACTGAGCCTTGTCTATTAAGCTCTGACACTGTTTGTCCATGGCCATCATAAATCAGACACACCTTGTCCTCCTTCAAGGGAGAAAATGAGGGAGAGGAAGTCAGTCACTCTGTAGATAGGCCACCTCACTCCCTTCAAGTTAGCTGGAATTGATGATTCAGCCAACTGCTTTAAACAGTTTCCAGAAAAAGCAATGATGGAAGATAAGAAGGAAGATTCCTTCTTCCACACTTCCAATGTTTCCCACGAGTTAAGCCATGGCTGGGATGGTGTAGCACTTCTTTGGAGAAGTGACGCTTCAGGGCATTGATGTTACTCAGCAATGATAACTGCAGAGGCTGGGTTCTAACAATAGGTGCATTGTGCAGGGCAGGAAAATACCCTGCAGCAAAGTGCCCTTTACCACATCACAAGTCTTCATTCATAGAGGCCTTTGGGCTTTGTCACAATGGACACTACAGTTTTTACAGGGACATGGAGGGGCATGCACTGACATGCCAGCATTTTTGTTATAAAACCAAAGCTTCTCTTCACCAAATACTTAATGGTCAGAAGGAAATGAAAATGTGCTACAGGCTGGTGATGTTTTGAAATGTTTCCTCCAGCCCATGATGCCATGGGGCTTCTGTTTTAATCACCTCACTGACTAACTGATTATGGATTGTTAGATTTCAAAAATGAACTGGCTTCATTCTTCTATTTCAGCCTCTTGCTTATTATCTAAACCAAAACCTGAATGCTTACATCTTTGAGAGTATTTTTAATATTTCCTCAGTCTGAAGCTAAGCTACATAGTAAAGGCCAGCCCTTACCATGTCCCTGGATCTCCCTTCCCAGATACTGCTGTGTAATCCAGGAGTTGTGAAAATCAGTAAGCCACCTTGGTGTGCTATGGTATTTAGGGAAGTTATGTCTCTAATCATCATTTTTCCTCCTCTTCTGCTGTTGCTTTGGGGAAAACTTAATAAAAGAACACAAGCCTGATCAATCAAAAGAAGAAGCTGGAGGGTGACATTTCCCAGATGCAGAATGAAGTGGAGGAATCAATCCAGGAGTGCCGGAATGCAGAGGAAAAAGCCAAGAAAGCTATTACAGATGTAAGTAGGCTGGTTCCTTGATCACTTCTTTTCAGCAATATCTTAGGACAAACAAGTATTTCCCAGGTCACCATTTCTGTGCTTGTTACAAAGCTCATACATCCAGTGTGCTCCACAGTTATCTGGAGGTAACTGATGAAACAACAAAACAAAACAGGCTAGGGGTAAAAAGAGAGGAAGGACTTCTTCCTGATGTTTGGGTTTTGGTTTTGGTTGTTTTGTTGGGTTTTTTTTGCCTCAAGAATGCAGTTTCCACTGATCATGAAAGTCTCAAGTCATGCCACCTTTGAATCAGGTAAATCATACACCTGGATAGGCTAAACCAGTTCAGACTGAACTAGCACTAACTGGTCTCCTGGTGTTCATAGAATCTGATGCGAGAAACAAAATTCCTGAATCCCAGACGAGGTACCTGAGAACTAGGTGTCTGTCAGAAAAAAATGAGGCCTAAGATCCCAGAAGGAAAGATGGAGTGCATTCTTCCTCTAGAGAAGACATAATTTGGGCAGGTCTAGTTTTATTTCCCACAGACCTGGAGAAATCCATGTCTTCAGAGTTCAGCTAATGTATCACATCATACCAACAGATAAAGTGAAAGCTAAAACTGCAGGTTTCTGTGACTTACATGTCTGGAGTGCCTGGACAAAGCTATTCCTGTCTTTACTGCATCTCAGCTGACAGCACTATTACTGCCTACCAGCAAGAAGGCACTGATTGTCCTTGGTTCAGCTCCAGCATGGACTGCAATGACTGCTGTCTTCCAGCGACCGCTCAGTGATGCATACAAAAGTGGCTCTTGGTGTCAGGCACAAATGT
>NW_010529081.1:424-16890 GCF_000687285.1 Phaethon lepturus | reverse complement strand
GAGCTAATAGGCTCCCCTGTTACCTGTCTTACAGAACGGCCAGGGACTATGTAAGATGTTGAGATTGAGCTTCCTATCCGAGCACAAACTGCAGATGCTGTTACAGCCGCTCTGGCAGCTCTTGTCTGTAGCTGTGCAGGAAGTTTGTCTGTCAGTTGTTTTAATCTACTAGCTTTCAAGAGCATCAAACACCAAGACTAGACTTTGAATAAGTTCTAGGTAAAATGTCTGTAGTGAATGGCACAGGCTTACTTGTAGGCATTATAAATGAGGACATTATAATAACACGGATACTAAAAAAAAAAAAGAAAAACAAAGGCAGGGGGAAAATCTTAAATCACAGCATTAGAATATAGAGGGGAAAAAAGGCCTCCAAGGCTATTCTGTCTTCACATTTTCTCTGTCCATGCAAGATAGGCACACACAAGATATCCTCTGGAGCTTTGAGTACAGTGAATGATCTTAGTAGTGCATAATCCAAGATCGATCTCCCATCACTTCTTCTGAGACATAACTCAATAGTATAAGAGAGCTGCTGTAAAATGTGGTTGTTTTTCAGGCAGCAATGATGGCTGAGGAACTTAAAAAGGAGCAGGATACTAGTGCTCACTTGGAGAGAATGAAGAAGAACATGGAGCAAACCATTAAAGACCTCCAGAAGCGACTGGATGAAGCAGAACAAATAGCCCTGAAAGGTGGCAAGAAGCAGATCCAGAAACTGGAATCCAGGGTAAGCTTGTGATCCAATTTCAGACTACTGTCTCCTGCTTACAGAACTGGGACCAGGTAGGTGCCTTAGGGCTGCCTGGTAAGTTCACAGAGCCCAATAAAGGATACTACGAATGCTTTCCTCTGTTTCACAACAGGCATTCCTCTCCCTCATCATCCAGCTACAATGAGTTGTTGTAGCACAGCAAATGACCAAGCCCTCAATTTAAAAAAAAAAAATTTAAAAAAACCCAACATCTAAAACCAGGAAAAGCGTCTGCAGTGCTTGCTTCAGTTGAAAGTTTTTGGCCTTTGCATATGTCTGCACCTTTGCTGTTGCAGTTTAAATACATTTAAGAAAAAGCAGAATGGAAAGGTGACATTTTGAACTGTTCCTGAAATGCAACTCAATGGAGATGCTAAGAAAATGAGTATTTCTTGAACTGTAAACCAAATTATCTGCTGTTTTATATTCGTAGCATAACGGTAAGAGTTCTTCCTTTTTTGCAGGTTCGTGAGCTGGAGAATGAACTTGAGACTGAACTCCGTCGCAATTCGGATGCCCAAAAAGGAGCCCGCAAGTTTGAGAGACGCATAAAGGAGCTAACTTACCAGGTATGCTGAGGACTGTAGTCACCACTAGGTCACTTGAAATGTGTTCTCCCAAACAGTGTCTTAAGTTGCCTCAGTGTTTCAGTGAAGGATAGCATTATCCAGAGCTTTCTGATTGTAGGAAGCTTTAGGGATAGGAAGAACATCTACCTAGGGCTACCATAATTTTGCCTGACTCATTGTGAATAATGTCAGAAAGCCTCTATTGCTGGGATTTGGACAGTTTCAGCACAGTATTAATATAGAGCAGGCTTAGATGACTATTCACACTGCAAGAGAAGAAAGAGTCCAGCTGTCTCTCAGCTGTGCTGATGTTACTAAAAAGAGCCAGAAGGATTCAGCTGACTGTAATGCATCACTCAGTGTAGCGTTGCCCAGTCCTAGGGCTCTGTCACCCATTGCTGAGCAGCAAGGTCTAGTCGTGAGCCTCCCACAGGTTTGCTAACAGCTGCTGTTGCTGCTTGCCTTTCCAAAAAGGTCTTCAGCACAGAGCACTGATCCTTTTGCTTTCAACAGCATTCTTAAGAAGATAATCCCATCCATCTGCTTTAGGAGATTATTTAGCTTCCTACCTCCTGTTTTACTCTGACTTTTGTATGCAGAGGCTGAAGGTTTTTTCCTTAGAATACAGTGTACAGGCAGATAGCTGGTCCTTCTGCTTATGGACTGTGACATCTTAAACGTGGCTCCATTTACCAGAAATGCCTCCAAACCAGACTTTAAAATATGTAAATTACATATTTTAGGCCCGCCCATAAGTCTGTTTCACTAAATAATGACACACTCTATAAAGACAAGAGTGTTCCTCACCCCTGAGAGAGGAACTCTGTGTGTCTATATGTGTATACCTCAAGTATACAGAAGTATGTGCATATACATATCCATGCTTATATGTATCTATATTTACATATATATAAATGAGGAGGGTACTCTCTTTTAGTCCTCAGCCTCCAGGCTTACATACATCTTCAGTCAACCCACAGAAATTTTTCTCGTCTATACGCAGGGTGATCACATTATGGCTTGTTTCTATTTCGAACTATATGTTTCTAAAATTATGTATATGGCAGCCATACCTATTTCATTGTGGGGGATGCTTTAGGCCTTTTTACACTGTCAACCCAATTAATGGTGTTTTGATGCAGTCAGAAGAAGATAAGAAGAATCTGGCCAGGATGCAGGATCTGATTGACAAGCTGCAATTAAAAGTGAAGAGCTACAAGCACCAGGCAGAGGAAGCTGTAAGTAACTATTTGGGCCTTTTTACCTTTGAGAAATGTGTTGTCCTAACCCCACAATCTTTAATCCACAGAAGGTTTTAGTACAAGTACATATTTTGTGTGCGTATTAATATTTGTCTTTCTATTCATATATATTATAAATACATTTATACATACAGGGTTTATAAAATAAGATACGTAGCCTATGCATTGATTATACTTAAGAAAAGGTATTTAATTTTATCTTAAGGTTGCAGTATAATTTGCAAGGGAAGGGGGGAAGGGAAGGAACAGGAAAGACAACTTTCCTCCTAGTCCCTCAGGAGGCATGTTGAGAGCTTCCCAGTTCACTTAACATGGAGAGTGCCGCTGGAAATGTCAACTCCATACAACAACAATCTGAGTCCTCCAGGAGGCAAGTGGTTCTCATACAGCTGTTACCTAGTCATGCTGAGCACTTTCCTTCCCACTTGAAAGGGAAAGCTTTGTTTCACGAGGGCAGGAGGAAATCAGCTGCACTGTTTTCTCTCACCAGGAAGCTCAAGCCAATCTGTACCTTTCAAAGTACAGAAAACAGCAACATGATCTGGATGACGCTGAAGAACGGGCTGAAATAGCTGAATCTCAAGTTAATAAGCTGAGGAGCAAGTCAAGAGATATTGGCATGAAAAAGGTATGGTTATGGGGTAAATGTGACTGTTTAATACACAGTAGAGGATGCTATGTGTGCAGGAAGATGTGTTACACCTCTTAAAGTAGCATGGACTAGAATAAATTCTCATTTACTACGTTTTTTAGTTTTAGTCTACCCTTTATTTTAACATCAAGGTAAACTGCTAGGACAGCAATCTGATGCTTAGGCAAAATCAGTTCTCTGTCCTCTTGATGTTGTCATTTAACCTCTGTGCTCAGCAGCCAGAAGTTTCCAGAACTGGTGATTTTGGTTTTTTTTTGCAAGGGATATTAAAATGCTCCATCTTTTTCTCCCTCTGATGATGTAGACTTCTATGTATGTAATACAGCCTGGGGATTACTGCACTAGCAGATTGACAGATATTTTAACACTGTCCTTTCAAGGAACTTGTATTGATTTGAAGAGCTGGGTGAAAAGAAAATATTCATGATTAGTCACTTAGGTGCTGGGAAGTCATTATTAATGAGAAATATATTTGTGGTGTTTTGCACTGCAGCAGAATACTAGTAGATGAATATTGATGAAAGTAAAAGGTGTCTAAGAGTTTGGTCTGGGATTGAAAGAAAACCTTTGCTTATCTATGCTTGCCTTGTGGAAACCAGGGCAAGTAACAGTGGGGTTGTTACTTGCAGGAATGACAGACAGAGGAGCTGGGTCATTGCTTTTTCTATTTCATTTACAAGCAAAACATAAACTGACACACTTAATGTCATGTAAGTTTTATGGGGGTGACAGCTCCTGAGTCAAGAAAGAGGAGGGAAAAAAATCTTTCTTTATAATTTTGGTATTTTATCACACTTGAGCCCTTCCTACTCTATTCTGTATCCACCATTCTGTGGGAGGAAACACTCCAATTTCTGCTTTTATATTGTACTAATAAAGTCACCTTTGACTGATATAAATGACTGTAGCTCCACTGTCCAGAGCAGAGCTACATTAAAACTGCATGAAGATCTGATCTCTCCCACATTTATATATGATGGAAGCAGTACTGTAACTGAAGCCCAAAAGAAGTTTTGCAGCTTTTAAGAGTAAAAAATTTCCCACTGGCAGTAGCTGCCAGGAAACATGTTCAGGCAGTGACCGCTGTCCCAAAAGTCATGACACTTCTCCTATAGGGACAGAAAGACCCTGGAAAGACTACTTTAATCATGTAGCATTAGAAATACCTTGTCTGCTGCTACTCATGTTCCTGGAAACTCTGGGAGGTGTGTGATTCAGAACGAACACCACCATATATTGAAACAGGGCTGTAGACAAGTCATCTGCTATTAAAGGGATATATACTCCAGAATGAGGACAAGAAACCTGTATTGTTAGCTGAAGAAAGACAGCAAAGGTTGTCTAGATTGGTGCTCATCTATTTCAGATACAAACTGGTAGTACTAGGGAGCAGAAGTATTAGTGAAGAGAAGCTTTTGTCATTTACTTGTGAACTTACTCTAAAATCCCCTCAACACTTCCATTTTTCACAGTTGTATACTATCTCAATTGCATTTCAGGTTCATGAAGAGGAATAAGTACAGTCCAAGCTGACAGACATGAGAAGATGCTTGATATAATCAGGCACAACTGAAAGCAGATGTAGAAAAAAATAAGCACTTACAGAAATAAACATCAACTGAAAATCCACAGAGACTGTGTAGTGTATTCCATTCATTTCCTTGTGTTTCTATTTTGCCAAGCCCCAGGGATCAATAAAAGATTACATCTTGCCAACAGCTGACTTCATTATGTTGGAACAAATCCTAATTGGCAGATCTCTGACAAAATCAAAACCAAGGGCAAATCCAATCATGCTTCACAGCCTCATGTATTTCATGTGCAGATTGTTAAAGCAGCAGCTAAACCTGTGCAGGCAGACAGCCCTTAAAGCTGGGTTAACCCAGCTTCCATTTGTCCTGCCAGTTGGAGTCTCTGTGAGTTTTGTAGGAGAGCAGAAAGTAAACTTTTTCATATGAAGAGTCAGTTTAGAAGCTTCCACTACTACCAGCCAAAAGACTTTTGTTTGCCAGCTTCAGGAAAGACACAGGAGATGCTATGGAGGGACATGTCCCATCATGACTGCCTGGGGCTCAGAAATACGGTGTTCTCTCAGATCTTTTACGCTATTAAACAGGGAAGTTGTCTTTAGTTGAAATTAAATTACTAAATGAAGTGCAAAACGGTAAGCCTGTCTCATACTGAGAAAAAAAAACCCTCAAAACTGATTCTTCTTCTGTGGAAATTTTTTCATCGTCCCTTTAGCATACCCAAGTTCCAATTTTTCATGCCACCTCCTCACATACATACAAGTGTCAATTGACTTTTTTTTTTCCATCCATCAGTTCAGTTGTTTGTTACTGTTGCTCCGATAATCACATTTCCATGTGGCTCTTAGTGCAACTTAATAGGAAAGGTGAAGGAACTCTTCGTTCTTTTCAGCAGCAATCTTAGTAGCATCTGTGTGTGCAGAGAGGAATTTTCTTCCAGTATGTCAAGGTGCTCATATGATTCCTCTTCTTCTGCATTTCTAGTCAAAACAAAAATGTTTATAAGAAGTACTGATGTATAAAATTAATCCTCTAGTGGAAATAGAACAAGACACTCACTATAAAGATAAGCCAGTATTTTCCATTTTAACGTTAGCTGAGTAAAATTAAACATCCACGTAACAGTGCAGAAACATTCCTGTTTCTTCCATCTAGCCCTCCATCAGTGTAACTAGAGCTGAGATAACCTGTAAACTGTTCCACTTCCTCTGATTATGATATTTTAAAGGTCTCAGCAGGTCCCAAGACAAATTAATCTTGCTTAAATTCTTTAAACTAAACAGCTGCATCTCAAAAGTATGTTATCATCTCTTAAAGCAGCAAAATTGACTTATAAGAAGCATGCAAGTGAATTTCTAAGTGAGAGAAAAATGAAAAAACACTGAGACTAAATTATTTCAGAATTTTCTTTCTGGTGTGTGCTTGCTGGACCTCATGGTAACCATCATAAAATGTCTGCTGAAGCTTACCAAATTCAGGCTGTGACAAAATCTTAAGGCCCAAGGAGTTTGGAGGTATACCTCTCCATGGATAGGGCTTTACTGTCTGACACGCAAAGATGTACCCTAAGGACTAAGAGCTAACACTCATTTTTTACAGATACTCACCACAAATGCAGAGGAAGGAGACAGAATACTAAAAGACAGAGCTAGCCTATTACAAATGCACAAGAATAAAACGTATCCACTTGAAGATACTGTACTCTAGTAAATAGGAGAGATGTGTAGAGAGACGAGATCAGGAACCATGCGGTTGTAACAGTCTCCTAAACAAAGTAGTACAACTTTTCACACTGAAGTTCTGGTGAGCTTTGACATTAGATATAATTGACATAGTAATCTGAGACCTAATGAAGACAAGGTATGTGTATTGTTTGAGGGACTTTATGTTTTGTTTTGGGGGTTTTTTTTGGTCTTAAAGACAAGTGAGAGGAAATTAACCAGTTTGTTTTTAAAGCAAGTTATCAGAAAGTATTTGTGAAGAAGTCTACCAACTTTTGAAAGCCTACCAACTTTTTGACCTTTTTACAGAGCACAGGCAAGCATCTGGTCAAGGGAAGGTCATGTTAACATTGTTACAACCAAAATACTACTGCATAGATGTACCAGAGGGCCTTCAGGACATAGAAAATAGCAAGAATGAGGACAATTTATTTATGCTGAGACTTATCATCCTACATTTACAGTCTTTTTTGTATGCTTTAATCCATGAAAATCAAATTTATGTTTTGGTCAAACATTCAAGGTCCGGATTTAAGCTTAATAGTACCTTTAAAAATAAATCCCCTAATGATTGTACATACCTTGAACCAGAGCTGCTACCAGCACCACTGCAGTGATCACTCCTAGCACAATTTCCGTGGTGTTACCTGAATTTTCTTTAAAAATACAAATTCCAAAAAGTTTAACAGAAGTGCTTTATATCACAAATTAGTGTTCATTATTGTTCAGTAAGTATAACAAAGCTATGATCTTTCTCCTCTTTATAATCTAAAAGCTATGATTTAGGGAGAATGACTCAGTTTCTTTTCAATGTTACTAATACAACAATGTTCAAGTTACTTGACCTATACTATAAAACTTTAAAGTGATACTTTAATGACTTAAGTGTGAATAGCTGAATGCAGATTATTTTACTTAATTGTGCTGATACGAAATTCCATGTGTGCTCATGTAATCTGACTTGATGACTTCTTAACACAAGTCCCATTTAAAAACAATCAGCTGGCCAGTATGGTAAACGCTGCCTCCAGGTACAGTGCTCAGTGCCATTAACGGTACTGCTGCTTTCCGGTAGAACAACTCAGTAAGCGTTATCCAGTCTGGACCACTGATTTCATGATTTCTGTTGCAAAACTCTTTGCAACTTTCATCTAAAACGTTTCCCATTTTCATGATGCAACCATGCAATCCAGGTGGGCACAAGAAGCATCAGATTCTCAGGTGGGTGGTAACAACAGATTCCAGAGGTAAGAGCCCATCTAGCAGAAACCTCTGCACAGCACCAGGTGTCTCATTACTCCAGCCAATTTCAATGTCAGAACACTCAGACCTGGAGGACTCATTCCTTTCAGTATGGTTCTTCTACTTCAGGCTTCCTCTCCACTGCTGCATCTTGTCCAAAGAATTTGAAAAATTCTACACTCCTCTGGAAACTCCCTAAGGATGTCTGGCAGTTAAAAAATGGGAACTGCCAGAACAGAGCATTTAATCTAGTCATTGCCTTTATCTTGGCTCTGTCCCCACATGCAGACCTATCTTCACATCTTGTCACTTCCTTTGGTAGAGCAGCTTTAAGTTGCAACCTTTCTTTACACAGGAGAAGGCCTACGAAATGATTGTAAATTCACCTCACTTTTCCCCTTAAAAATCTCCTTTTCAGTGCCACTTGGAAATCTGACAGTTGAGCAGCTGCTATGCTACGACCACTATCCAACATACTGATCTAGGTCGTTCCCTTATGCCATACTGTCTCTATTGGCTTACCTGTTTTCTCTCTGGTAAGTGTCTTCTCTGTTCTGTATAAAGTATTTCAGGTCCACAAGTAGGAAAATTCTGTGAGCAGCACAATAATTTAGCCATTAAAGAGGGGATTTGTATCACCTATGGCTATTGTAAGATCCATCTGCAGAGAACAGCTAGAGAAAGGCATTTGCAGAGGATGATCCATATCATGTTTTGACTGGACAGGTGCACGTGTCTGTCTCCAGTAAATGTACAGGGAGACTGATGAATTTGTGCATATCGGTTAAGTGTGTAACTGCTTGGAGCTGTTCAATTTTCTCCATTTCAGAAGCACAATATTAGGTTTACAGTATAAGGAAGACCATGCTGGAATTTGAGCTGCAAGGAAGTGTGTTTGTCTGACTTACTTAACTGTTTAATCTAACTCCCCTCCTTCAGGTTGCATAGAGCCACTGCCATTTAAAACACACCCTACATCAAGTTTTCAGACTGAAACTAAGCTATCAGGGGGGAGGGGGAAGAAAGGAAGACAAAAATATGCAGTTGTTATCACTTATTCTAGCCCCTTTTCTGCTATGTTGCCTCTATTTTTTGTGTCCTACTGGCTTGTTTCAAGTTCTCTCTCTTCTTTTTTTTAAAAAAATAAATGAGTCTTTTAGGCAATTGTATTGAATTGAGTAAAATGCCTATGTGCTACTTTGAATGTTTTTTTTTCCTCCTGCCTTTGGACTGAGATTTGAGGAGGCTGTATCCCAAACAGCACACTCTTTTTCAACAAATCTGTAATTTGTTTGCACTATAATTTTAGAAAGCTGGAATAATTTTTTTTTAACCTTCGGTAAGAGTATTCAATAAATAGAAAAGTTAATCAGTAAGTCTCCTTGAAACTGGAGACAATGAAATAACTGTAACTAAGAATTCACAGCTGGAAATTTACTACAGTTCATAAAAACACAGGCATGCATATAAACATATATATCCCCAGGTCTAAAAAAGGCCTGCTGCATAGAATTAAAGCTTTGAAAAGAAGAACTGTGTGTTTTTCTCAACAAGGTTTCCTCTGCAGGCAAATTTATACCATATCTTTGGGCCTCCCTTCATCACCCTGCTACCTTTAAAGACTGTATTTGCTATCAGCAGAGCATTTAGGACATGATTCTGAGAGTTTTCCTGTGCCCTCAGCTCTGAGGGCAGCTGGTGGCAATGGAGGGCAGCTACTGACTTTGACACCTTTGCCACAACAAGCTGCTGATAGAAAAAAACAGAAACTTCAAGACTTTAAATAAATACATCTTAGGTAATGTTTTTTCCTGGGACAACAATAACAAAATATCTCTTCTGCTCACCTGTACTAATTACACAAGATGATTTTTCTCAGTATTTTACATATTTCTGATTGTCCCTTTGGCTCTGCATTCCCCTCACTGGTCCCCATCCTCCGAAATGGTAAGAGTGGCAACTTACCAACTTGCAAAGTTTTCACAGTAAGTTTGTGTAGTGAGGTGTTGAAATATTACACATTCTCCACTGTCATTTGCACTAAGATCATGCAACATTAGGGAAAAGTAATTTTGGTTTAATCCAGACTCGAGGCTGGTAACTGTGAGATGTACCACTGAAGGAGGCCAGGTTTGAGATCACTGAATTCCTGTTTAATGTCCAGACAACACTGATACCTTCGGTGTTTGCAGTGTTACTGCTGTATTCACAAGGAATTGCAGTGCTACTTCCTTCTATGTAAGACAGTTGGTCTGAACCAGATAACTGAAGAACCCTCTGCCATTTTTTTTGAAAATACTACAAAAGTTATTTAAATACTTTCTGAATTTTAAGTCCAATACTACTGTGGACAAATGTAAAAACTTATGTCACTATTTTGATACCATCTTCAAACATAACAGTATGCTTCTAGAACCATTTGAAGATTTTAAAATCAAACTTATCTTACATAAACAAAATTCTAATTGGTATTAGCTATACTTACGAAAATTATTTTGTTTTCATTTGGTTATTTCTCCTCTAATTGTGGGGCTCATTAACAAAAGTTACTGTGTAAAGTAGCATGAAATGCCACATCTTGGGAGCAGGGAGAAAATGCAATTAATCAGATATCTGCACATTTAAAGAAAAAGGGTAAAACTGTTTAACATAATTTAATTAAAAGAATAAAAGGATTGTATTTAGTTAGAAATAACTTTCAGCTATGGTGGACTTAAGTACTTTACCTGTCTGTGTGGAAGACATACACTTAATAACTTTCAAAAAAAGGAATGGAAAGGAAAGAGCAGGTAAGTGGAACTAATAGCTACTGTGTAAAATACTAATATAAGACAAATTAATATCATAGCACAACTATCTATTTGACAGCAGGGATTTGCTGCAAAGGAAGGAAAAACACAGGAGGCTGTGGGGGCTGGCAGGCTGCTGAAGAGGAAACCAATACATTATTTTGACATGGTATAACCACATTTGGTTTCTGTGTGTGGATCTAAATGAACAAAACTGTGGGGCTGCAAATGATGAGGACAAATCAAAACAAAACAGTACCCTACACTGCTATTATATACGGAAAAGGAAAGAAGTGTATTTTCAAAATGTTCCAGTGAGAGGATAGACAGATGCAGGGAAATTCGAACAAAAGCGTAATGAAATGTACCTTTTTCTCTTGTGGATCAGAAGGCTAGATTAACAAAATAGACGCTTATAGTGCACTTGTTACCTACTGTGATACCATACTTGAAACCTTCCATAGTTGTAAGCTATTGTATGTAAACTAAAAATTGCATTCTTGTTCTGAAACGTATGCATAGGAATTGAGAGTGCCTGGGTATACTTTAGGGGGAAATCAGGGCAATGGAGGCATCCATGCACATCTCAAGGGAACTGCTCTCACATTGCTCTTGATTCAATGAAAAAATACTTCCTAAGAAACAGGAGAGGTTGAAAAGTACCAGTTACTCAGAATCATAGAATTATTTAAGTTGGAAAAGAATTTTAAGATTATCATGTCCAACTATTAACCTAGCACTGCTGAGTCCACCACTGAACCATGTCCCAAAGTGCTGCATCTACATGTCTTTTAAATAGGGCTGGTGACTTAACCACTTCCCTGGGCAGCCTGTTCCAATGCTTGACAATCCTTTCAGCGAAGAAATTTTTCCTAATATCCAATATAAACCTCCCCTGGTGCAACTTGAGGCCATTTCCTCTTGTCCTATCACTAGTTACTTGGGAGAAGAGACCAACATCCACCTCACCACAACCCTCTTTCAGGTAGTTGTAGGGAGCAATAAGGTCTCCCCTCAGCCTCCCCTTGTCCAGGCTAAACAACCCCAGTTCCCTCAGCCGCTCCTCATAAGACTTGTGCTCTAGACACTTCACCTGCTCTTTGTATGTGCTTTTGATGTCTTACTGACCTCTTATGCACAGTGTGACTTCCAATTCTGTTTTAGTTTGCTGTGTTCCCACATAGCAATTATAAAGCCCTCATCAGTCACGGTCAAGTTACTAAGTTTCAAGGAGGCATTTCCACTATGAATGTTCTCACAGAAAAGATGTGTTCTGTGTTTGTAGCCTGGGTCTTTTCTTTCCAGCTGATCCCTCTGGTAGTAGTAGCTGCGCACATTTTTGGCCCCTTTCTTCTAGTAAATTAATTCATCATCCCCAGGCGGAAAAGGACAGGGGAGGATGTAATCCTTGTGAACAAGCCCAGTTACCGTTTCCTGTTCTGTAAAACCTAAAGCCTGTAAGTACAAATGAAAAAGTTAAATCTAGTCTACAAGCATATTTGCCCCTCCTTACCCCTGACAAAAAAATTGTTTTGGCTCTGGCAGGCAGTACATTCCTACCAAGCGTGCCAACAGCTCTTTCACAGCTCTTCTGCAGTGTGAGTCTCTGGGACACCAAGGGTCTTCATTTGGTTTAATCTATATTATAACACAGAGCTCTTGTCTTTGAATTTATGATCAGTTTAAGTAGATAACCTGAGTACGCACCTACAAATTCAAATAAGCACACCACCACCTTTGCACCTGAGCTTAAAATATGTTTCCAAAAGCAGCACCTTCAACCTCAAAACCTTTTGAGCTGCAGTTTACTTCTTGCTCAGATGTTCACAGCACCATGTTGCAATGACCCAGGTTACCAATAACCTCACATAGTGCCAAGCAGTTGTACCATCACAGAAAAAAATGACATGATGGTGCAACCAACAGGAAGGACAGAACTTCTTGAAACAGCTTCACCACCACAGAAGGTGTCAGGGAGCTCTGTCCCAGCCCCCAGAGGTAATTAAGGTCGATCCCTCAAAATTAATTCACAACAGTGGTAGCATCTGATCACTGTTAAGATTTAATTTAGGCCTTGCTGGCATAAAAGAACAATTTTAAATGAATTTTTTAAAAAACTGACTGCATTAACTTAACATTCTTGGCCAAGGTCAGACAACCTGTTAGGCTGGTAGCAAGCATCCAGCTACAGCTGTCTTCTCAGAATTTTTGGTGCCCTCTCCAGCTCATCTGGCAGGGCAATCCAGATGACTTTTCCTTATCCTCCTCAGTGGAAATTCAACCAATGTACTTCAAACTATTTTCAGTACAAACTGACAACTACTGCCTGCTGAGCAGTCACATGACACACTCCACCAGCCAAGCCATGGGGCAAAAACATGGGCAGGTAACAGTTTGTGTGCTCAACATGCTCGATGGCCATGGCCTTCCATGCAGCAATCTTCTAAACAGTTGTCTTTTGCTTCAGGAGTGTTTTACATTACCCCAAACCAATTCTTTACCATTACTAAACAGTGTTTGAATTTAATTAATAATTGCCATCTCTTATTTTTCATAAACAATAGAGCTAAAACCTACCCCAAAGTGCAGCATCTCTGTGAAATAAATAAATGAGAAGAGATGGTATTTTCTGTCCCTTCATGTCTTCTTTGATTCACAGTAGACTCATGTCAAACTGACAACATAAAAGAAGGGGAGAAAACCTGTTTAAATGCAGGTAAAAGACGTACCCTAATGATATAATTTCCTTTGTACAGCTCATTAAGGACTGTAGGCCTTTGTATCATGTTCTTTGCTTATAACTGTCTTGGCCCAGTTTTTTGGCCTGAGTCATTATGTAATATTATACATTTCATAATGGTTAAGGCCCTCTCATTACCAAAGGAAGAGGAGGAGGTTCTCCCATCATTTTTTCTGGTTTGTCAGTTAAGTACCAATGAACTGGAAGCTCTCATACATGACCAAAAAAAAAAAACCTTATTGTAACTGATAGACCACACTCTTCTTCCATCCAGGCACACTATTCTAAAATACAGTGTACCACAGTGCAGAAATTACCCCATGAATCAGATAGCTTGAAAAGATTTGAAGAGCTTACCCTAGTCCTTTTCTTCTACCAAAGAACATCTCTAGGTACCATCCCTAACTTACAGAGGACACAGGTTTAGTCAGGCTTGCTATTCAGTTCTTTTAATACTAATGAATAATTTTGACCAGTGTGTGTGACTGTATTTATGGTAGATGTAAATCTTATGTCCCAAGGATTTTTGCACGTTATTTCTTTTATAAAGCTAGTGTGATTATTTTATGTATTCTCACTTTTCTATTGTGGGGGGTAAAAAAAAAACAAACAGAGGGGCACCAAAATATTAAACCTGAGAGAGATGATGCAAGAGTAAAACAAACACTTACAATATATACTTTTGTTCCATGTTAACAGCAATTGCCAGTATCTACCTTCTTTCCTCCTTGCATTGGCAAGTGGGGTACATCATGCTTTATTGGATTTTTTGCTCATTTGTCCATCACTTCTGAGCGATACAATACATTGTGCTTGATGTTTGAATTTCAGAAACTGCAGTCAATGCTAAATATCTCTTAGTGACTGATCTGCCATGTTTAATAGACAGTTGCGTATAACTAGCAGTGACGCTCTGAGAGTAACATGGTTCCAACAGCACCTCTGCGATGCCTTTGGGGAATGCATCAAGGAGTGAAGCGTGGACAGCACAGGCTGCCTCACATCTTCTAGCTGTACTTAAATACGGAACTCTAACTAGTTAGCTGAAAATTTTCATGTTCAGCACAAATCTTAGCTTTGTATGTTCCTATCGTAGTGTGCTGAGAAAAATGTTGGTCTGTGAAAAAATGTGAGGAGTGTAGGCTCTGGCCAGTCTTTTCAGCAGATCTGGGGTCTTACAGACATAAAGTACATGTATGCTGATAGTTAAGAGCCACACTGTGAAGTACTGAAGAAACATGCTTTTCCTGTTTACTACAGACCTAAATGGCACAACCAAGAAATCATGCCCTAAGGCTTTGTAGTGAAATATCAGTACAAAATTACTTATACAGACAGCGTACAACTAGAATTATGATCACTATAGTCATGTCAGTTACTGATGCTCTAGTTTTCAAGAGACTTATTTCATACAGAACTGCCACAGGCTCAACTGGGCAGCAGCTCAGCCAGGGTTTCTGAGAGCAAGGTAAGGCACTAAAATGCATCTTCCAAGTCATACAGCAAAGTCAAGCACTGAACAGCTGAGCAGTAGGGGCAACACTGCACTTGCTTTGGCCACTAGAAGAAACAAACATCAAACAGCACATGCTTTCTTTTTTTCTATTAGTCAGTAACCAAACCACGTGTCCTACATCCTGCATCATCTTTGAACTTTGCATTCAATCTGAACCCTGATTAGAGCGCTTCCAAGGCATACAAGCATAATATCTGGGATAATCTCTGCTCACTGAACTTTCCTCTGTGACACACTTTGAGAGCAGCCATGCATATTGTAATATTCTCCCCATCCTGTCAGACAAAAGGTATTTATTCCTTAGTAAAAAGGATTGTGATTAATTCCTTTTCAAAGTAACTTAACAACAGCACATTTCAAGCACACACACTTACGAGGACTGGAAATGCCCGATGATTTCAAGTTTTACCAAAAAGCAAACAAGAAAAACAAATGTGTAAAGTTCTAAAAAATCCATGTTAATCACACACTGCTAAAATCTCGTACTAGCCACAGTGATACTAGCTTTCCAGAATTTCCCCACTGAATCTTCAGGAAGCATTTCTGCAATAGAAAAGAGAATTCATTCTCTGCCTCCCCCAATGAATCGTTTACAACTTAAATGCTAATTTCATAGTTCAGTTGTTGAGAAATATTCCCAAAGGAAAAAGTTTCCCACATTCTAAACATCCAAAATTGTCTTAGGAAGTAGACCTAAAGTACTGTGTTTTACCTCAATATACACATATCATATTCCCCACCTCCCCCACCCCATACACTTAGAACACCATAGAGCTGTTATAAGAATGTCAGGGGCTTTTTACCTCTTCTGATTTCACAAATAGCCAAAAAAATTCAGAGTCTCATTGTTTCATGTGTTTCTTACAGGCAGGGTTTATATATACAATGAAAATGAACACACAGCTCTCCTGAAGCTGTGGAATTTTGCCTCTTCCCTGCTCCTTTCACAGCCACACCTACACATACCAGAGCTCAAGTGTCTAACATGCAAGTTCACTCCTGACCCACAATGAAAGCTGTAGTATGAACCATGTTTCTATACGAGTGAAGCTTGCACACCTTTTTAATTCACTTCTCCCCGTTTGGGTTTAGTAAGCTTTTCCTCTTAACCATTTCTTTTGTCTGGTTTTGTTGGACAAACTCTTTAATGATAACTCCCACAAGCTGTAACTGAGTAACAGAAGAAATCAGTGATAGTCAAAAATGTGATTTCTACAGCAGTGGTGATGCTGCTTGGGGGTTTTGCTCAGGCATTACAATAGCAGGAGCACTGCAGCTGCAGTACAGACCAGCAATTCTCTTACTAAGGAAGAGTGTAGGAATCTGATGCAGGCAGCGAGGTAAATTCTGTATGGGCTCAGGACAAAAAGAACACAAGATACAAATTATCACGTCACTCTTCTCAAAAAGCTGGTAATCTGAAACAAGTACAGTAAGTGCATTGAGCTGTCTGCAGGGTAGGTAATTATTTTCTAACAATATTTCACTAGTGCTTCATTTTTTCCAGACAATTCAAGCCTCACGTGTGCTATTTGGTTTCCAGTAGAAGAAACTAATAGAACGACTCAAGTATTTCAGGGAAGAAGGCTTACGAAAAGCCAAACAAAATGCTGGAAGAAGTGAAAGGAAGCGGTATCTGTCCTCAAAGATCCCAGCTGGAGTTAGCAGTACACACATGACCTCTGTCTCCTG
>NW_010529081.1:0-393 GCF_000687285.1 Phaethon lepturus | reverse complement strand
CCCTGCTTCCCTGTGAGCGCCAGCTTGCCCACTCTTCCCCCCCACCCCACAAGAGTTCCAGCTGGCAACTTGGTCTCCAGCTACAACTCCTTTCTTCTCAAGACTTACTTTTCCATACGCCCAGCTGCAGACTACCGCACCTCAGGCCACGAGCTCTGCTATCAGCTATCGGTAGGTATAGTTGCTGCCTGTTCTCAGCCTGCACAGCATAACGTGTTCACAGCTTAGTATTAAACCGGGTAAACGTTTCACTGAGGAACCAATGCGAAAGCCCCGTCCTTTCAGACGCGTGGCACCCGTCAGGCAGAGAAGAGCAGCAAAAATAACAAGCGCCAACTCCTCAGCCCTGCCGCAGCCTCGCGTCTCCATGGTAACTGAGCGGAAGTGACGAGG
>NW_010529080.1:1124-2612 GCF_000687285.1 Phaethon lepturus | reverse complement strand
CCCGAGCTGTCGAAGGATGGGGTTCCTCAGCTGGCAGGAGACGCTCGCCTTAGAGTTTGCCCGCTCCTCGCAGCGAGGGAGCTGGCCGGCTGCAACACAGAAACTGCATTTCACACCTCTTCCTCAAATCCAAGGAAGAAAGGGATTTGGTTTTTGGCCTGCAATGAAAACAAAGGGGAAGCCACATTTACGATCTGGGTGGAAATTTTCCTATGCACTCCAACAAGAAGAGTGTTTTCTGGCAGGCTCTTCAGGACACCCGTTTTTCGCTGCAGCGCACCTCCCAGCACCGTCGGCTCTGTCGCTGGCTGCTGTGTTTTGACAAGGAGCTGCGTTCCTTCCGACGTTATAAACCGAGAAGAGGCCAGGGTGATCTCCCCGCCTGACCACAGAAGAGCCTGAGTTCATTCACACCTGAATTTATTCTACAGGAAAATTAGTCTGGAATAACCACTGCAAAATTTATCTGTTAACAGCTCTCAGAAATAATAAGCCCTCAGAAAGACAATGTTCTGCTGTCAGAGCATAGCAGTAATTATTTGATTATATGGGACATTTCAGACCCTTTTGTATGCAGCTATTATGAGTTGTCCTACCTGTGCCTGTTCCTGAGTGAGCTGTAAGTACATTAATTGATGCCACATGCTGCATCCGTAAGGGGAGATGTGAGTCATTTGGCAGATCACGTGAAGCGAGTTGGTGGGTCTCAGCCCGGGTCACAGTGGAGAGATGTCAACATCACGGAGCGCTCCCAAGTGTCCGTCCTGCAGGAGAGGTCGCAGCCTAAATGGTGGGAGACCCCCCACCACTTTAAAGAAGACCCTCATAGAGGGCTGCGTAACATCTGGATAGATGCCTTTGGTCTCTGGCCCTGTCAGTGTGATACCTTTCACTGGCGGTGAGCTGGGGCTATTTTTAGGATTCAATAGGGAAACAAACCTTCCAGTGGTCTTGTTGCTTAATTGCTCTCTATTGCCTCAGGTACAATGGCTAACAGCTAAAATGGACTTTGGGGTGTTGCCTACAGAGCTCTGTAATGGTTTCCTGCTTTTTCTTTCTATTTGCAATCTATTTTAAGTTGCTCTATCTTTCCTGGACTGCCCAAGAGGAGCTGTGTTGTGCACTTTCATCAGCTGATTCTGGGAAATGTCAGTTATGTTGTTATTCTGTTAGTAATACGTTTCTTGAACAATTTAAAAATAGCACAGTATGAAACGTTTCCATCTTCTTTCTTCTGGAGGAGAACTGAGGGGGAGATAACTCTTCTCTGCTTTGCTGGAGCAAGAAGTCTCACAGCGTTCAGGTGCTCTGGGGCTGGAACAAGCGACTGGTGCCGGCAGAGGCCACGTGAGGAGGGCGCCCGGTCGCAGCCTGCGCTGAAGGAGGCCCTTGCCGTTGTCGTCGTCGGAGCCGCCGGCAGTGCCTGGCAGCTGTGTCGGCGTAGGACGGGGCATCCGAACGCTGACCCGCCTCTCTGCTGCTTTCGCG
>NW_010529080.1:0-1011 GCF_000687285.1 Phaethon lepturus | reverse complement strand
CCGGCTGCCGCCGAGCGTGTTAGGGCTCCGCTCTGTGACCTGCTCCAACACACGGTAACCCCAGAGTCTAAAGCTAAGCTGGGAACTACATCTCCCAGACATCCACATCGACCCTGTAGCACCACCCTAGTTTAACCCTTGTTGGAGCACCTCATCATTGGCTCCTCGGTCTGCGCTTTGTGTTCCTTGGTGCCTCCTTCCTCGGCTGTTCGCTTTCTTGTTAACCTCCCCTTCCACTTTGTTTTGACCTTCAAGCATCTTTTTCCTTTCTTTTTTGGTGTCCCCCCCCGCCCCCAGCTTGTTCCTTTTGGCTTCTCCATCTCTGACGTTTCCTCCAGGGGCACCTTCTCCTACGCTCCCCACCTGAAGGCAGCTTGAAAGAGCAGCCCCCGACAGCCGTCCACGGTGCTGGGCAGCAGCCGGCTGTGATAAGGCTGCACGTATCTGTGTTAGAGGCAGCCAGAAAGCAGAGGGAGAAGAAAGGTCCTTTTATCGCCCGTGTAGCAGAAGCATATACTCGTCAGAGACAGCCTCCCTTCTCCGTTTGCACTTGCCATGCACTTCTCCTCGGCTCTGTGGCCCCTTTGGGACTACTCTGGTAACCACAAGGTTGGGAAATACTGTTTCAACCACAAAATGCAGCTTCCTCTTTCAGATGACAATTAGCTCTTCCCCAATGCCTGCGGAAAGCCTAGAAACATTTAAACAACAACCGGCCTTGGCCTGCTTGTGTAAGCACCTCCAACAGTCGCGCCTCCAACAGTCGCGCCTCCAACGCGCAGTCGGGCAGATTTTTGTCCCTGGTGCCTTTCCCTGGACCCTCGTCTCCTCCAAACCTCCCCTGCCCAGCGCAGCCCCTTCCAGCTTTGCCTCCCCCCGGCCTGACGGGGCTTTTCTAGGTGCAGCCGCACAAACGCGGCTTGCCCCCAGCACCCGGCGCTGGAGGCGCGGCAGAGGCCCGTGAGGGCTCGCTGGCACGGGGCGGGGGGGTGGAGGGGCGAAGAGGAGGAG
>NW_010529079.1:388-603 GCF_000687285.1 Phaethon lepturus | reverse complement strand
CAGCGGAGCTGCTGCTCTCGTAGGCTCGGACGTTTCCTTGGAGCAAAGAGGTTGAGCAGGAGGCGCGGAGCGGGACGAGGGTGAAATCACCCCTCTGCGTTTGGAGACCTCACCTGTGCAGCAGTGGTGCTGGGAATAAAAACCTGCCCTTTGCATGGGGGTAGCCCAGGCCAGAGGCTGGGCCGGGAGGGGGGGGGAGAGGCCGGGGGGCGGGG
>NW_010529079.1:0-307 GCF_000687285.1 Phaethon lepturus | reverse complement strand
CTCCGGGGTGGCCCCCTGCCTCTGTGCACCCACTGCCCCCCCCGCTTGCCCCTTTTGGCCGCGTTAATCACGTGGGCTGAAGCTCCCAAATGTGCTGGTCACCTCAGACTGACTTTTTTTTACGCCGATGCCAGGCAGAGCTGGCAGCTCCTGGGGAGCAGGACAGCGAGAAATGTTATACCCAAACGCATTTGTTATACCCAAATACCGGGGGACCTGGATGGAGGGTGCAGTGCATTAGGGTCTCTCGCGGTGCAAAGGAGACAGCAGAGGTGCTCCCGTCCCTCCTGTGCGGTGGCTGGAAGCG
>NW_010529078.1:0-3643 GCF_000687285.1 Phaethon lepturus | reverse complement strand
CCGCGCCGGTGCCCTGCCCCGGTGCCCCGCTCCCAGCGCCAGCAGCCTCACCACGTGCAGAAGCGTAATTAGTTTAGCGTGGTTGCCTTTTGCACAGCAACATCTGGTTTGCATGGGCAAGGGAGAAGGAGGGAAGTAGTAAACATCATCTTTATTTTAGAAGGAAGAGAAACATTAAAAGCCTCTGCACTGCCCTTTCCAAAGCCCTCTGGCTTTCTGCTTTCTCTTCAGAAGACAATTCTGTTATTGCAACCAGCTCCGGGGAGCTGTTTTGTTCTTGTGAGTGGTGCACATGCAGAGAAATTACGCTTCTCCTGAAGAGCTCTTATGTGCATAGAGATGCACCGTCAATGCCGAGCCTGGATGACTAACCGCAGGCTTTGGCTCTCCCATTCAGTCCGAGACGGTCTGCGGAGGCGTCTGCTTTCCCCCCGCTTCAGGAATGGAGAGCGCGAGGCAGAGACGCTTCCCCTCTCGTTTTCTTCTCCTCCGTACGGAAAGGTCAGCCCCATCCCTGCTGAAACCGTGCGAGGCTGCCAGGAGAGCGCTGGACCCAGCTGCCCACAGGAGATGGGCTGGAGGAATGAGGCTGCATCCGTCTTCCGTAAAAGAAGCTGTTTGGCCACCTTGCGCTCTCACCGGGCATGGATAAAAATGCAGCTGGATAATGACCTGCCGATAACATTTCCCGATTTAAGGGTCTTTCAATGCGTCCCCAGGCACCAGCTGGAGTCAGAGGGGAGAAAAGCTTCCAAATATCCTTATCTACAAGTAACGTTTGTGCCTGCACATCTCTGGATTGGACGGGATGCTTTCTAGGGTCAGGGACAGATGTTCAGGCAGAAAGCAGCCATCTGCATGTGCCACCTCTGCCCAGATGTTCGCCAGTCCAAGACACATGATGCAGCCGTGCCCTGCTGCCCGGTACACCCCCCCATCAGCAACGGCATCCCCCGTCCCTGCGGGGAACCTCCTGACCTTACGCAGGACTCGGCCCCAAGTCTGGGAACCTCTGATCAGGGACAACTTTTATAACAACGGTGGGTTACTGCAAGATGAAAAGCTGTGTAAAAAAAAAAGTGTAACAGCCATGGCTGTACCCGCTGTGTATAACCACCACTCCTGTAACCACAGCAGTACGCAGAGCTTCCGTCCTCACCGGGAAACATCAGGTTTAGAGTTCTGCTGGGGCTAATCCCTTCCCAGAGGGAAGGTGTGCCTCACTGAAAATAAACAGCCCACCAGCAGCAGATATAAGCCTGTATCCTGCAGTGCGATTCCTATCAGCTTTTATCTTATCCCTCAGGCTTACCACCTACCCTCCTCATCACCAGAGGCAATGCCTGCAAACCCTGCCACGCAGCTCTGGTTTTGCTTTTCAGTGGGTACATCCGCACCAGGAAGGTTTTTGGGGAGGCTGCAAGCTCTAAGTGATGAGCTGGATCGGGTACCAGGCGATGGCTTATGCTCTGGTCTAAACCCCGGGCCCTTTGGAAGGGTTTGGAGCGATGTGAAGTTCACACCACCCCAGCTGGTGGACGCTCTCCGGCTCTGGGCTGTGCTCCCAACACGGGCACTGGGATAGCTGGTTTTACCATTGACAGTTGACAAAGGTTAGACAGTATTAGAGGGGATAACTTGGCAGAGCAAGTCTTTGAAGCCCGGATTAGTACCAGTGGGTTATCTCTCCACTCAGTTCTTAGGGCTGGGACGAGAGGAACAATTAGATCATTAGCGATCCTCTCTAATTGTGCCATGATGAAAGGAGTAATCAATGCCTGATGCCTCCCCTGCACCAGCCGCAGGGGACAGGCCGTTCTCTGCTCAGATCTTTGCCTCCCTGGAGCACAGACCAGCTTTGTTGTGTTTACTCTGCGGTAGCTGCTCTGCCCCCGGATTTTGGCATGCAGAGGCACGGGCTGGTGCTATTCCTCTCCCCGTTTCCTTCAGCCTAGAAGAGGTAAAGCAGCTCTTCATCTCCATCCCAGGAGGAATTTCGAAGGCAAAGCATTTGAGAAGAAAGTGTTCCTTTTGTTGTTGCTACAACACTTGGTACCAATCTTCTTTCTTTCAGGGTGCTCCAGAGATCGATTTTGCATCATCTGTCTCTCACTCGGGTCTCTGGCCCGATAATATCACAGCACAGGCTACGGAAAGGTTACAGCAGCACCGGCACGTGTTCGATAGGAAACACCATTAGGGAGCGGGATGTGTGGCAGCTGCTGCCAGCCACCGAGAGCATCTCTAAAAGCCAAGTCGCTGCAAGATAAAGTTATAACACGACTTAGAGCAATATCGTATTTCCTCGTGCCCCTCGCTTAAATGGCTGTTTGGCTGAACGGCAGAGCCGGTGCTGCCTGTCTGTGCCGTACCGGCAGGGACGGGCACGGGCTGGAAATGCAGCGAAGTGCCTCAAGCAGACACCCGGCTCCTCCGGCTCTTCGCTTTCCTCCCCGCTTTGGAAAGCAGGGGCTGAACAGGCAGAACCGAGTCTAAGCCAGGGCAAGTTTGCTGGGCGGCTAAAGATGACATCTAAATGGAGAACGGGGATGTGTGTAACAACATCTGCTGTTATTTGGGCTCGGCTCTCGGGACCGCCTGGGTGATGCTCCTCAGCGAGGCAGGCGCAGCGGTACCTGGCTACAGCTCTCAGCAAAACATCCCTGGTTTGGGGACAGACTTTTTAGCAGGCCCTGTAGCAATAGGACAAGGGGTGATGGTTTTAAACTAAGAGGGCAGATTTAGACCAGGTAAGGAAGAAATTTTTCACAAGAAGGGTGGTGAAACACTGACCCAGGTTGCCCAGAGAGGTGGTCGATGCCCCACCCCTGGAAAACGTTCAAGGTCAGGTTGGACGGGGCTCTGAGCAACCTGCTCTGGTTGAAGATGTCCCTGCTCACTGCAGGGGGTTGGACCCAGATGTCCTTTAAGGGTCCCTTCCCACCCAAACTATTCTCCGATCCCCAAAAGAGATCGTGCAGACATCCAAACCACACAGCAATCCCCCATCCAAACCAGCACCCTGAGCACGTCCAAAATCTAAGCCGAGATTCACCAGGCAAATACAGCCCCAGTTTGTAAAGCCTTGCCAAATCCCACCACCCTCAAGCAGGGCACTCCCGGATTGTGGGAAAGACGGGAGGCAGAGTCCCCAAGTCTGGCTGGAGAAGGGATTTTCGCTGCTTAAGCCCATCCTGCTCCACGCAGCTCGGAGTGAGTTGGCAGATTTCCACCTCGGCAGCTTCAAGTGTATTTTCGGAGGCAGACAGCCCTCATCCTTCTGCACGTCTGACTCCTGCCATCTAGTGCTGCGCGGCAGCCCCGGCTCCCCGCGCACCCCGGCCGCGCAGCCTGCGGCGAGGCTGAAGGCCAAGTGCGAAAACTCAGCAGGGACCCAGGACAACGGCTCTTTCCAGCAGGTCATGACACGGTCTGGGGCTTTGGGGCAAAAAAAAAAAAAAAAGAAAAAAGAAAAAATCTAAGAGCAGCCCGAGAAGGTCAGCCGGGAGAGCAGAGGTCAGAGGAAGAGGGTCTTGGCGATGCCGTAAGGGGGGATGGAGAACAAGGGCTCTTCTCTGGCGGCTGCTCCTCGCGGCACAGCACAGCTTGAAGGCACAGGCTACGCCGACCCGCAAAATCAGCC
>NW_010529077.1:0-9399 GCF_000687285.1 Phaethon lepturus | reverse complement strand
GTTGTGTGAGTGAGGGGTTACTTCCACCTTCAGCTTTCCTTCTCTGCGGGGTTTGGTCGTGGGGTGGGAGGTTGAGCTGCGAGGAGGGTGCCCTAGGGGAAGTCCCTGTCGGTAGCTCGGGGTCGAGGCCTTCGCCTTTACCTCAGGCCGCGGCTTGGCTGAGGCGGTGCTGTGGAGAAATGCGAGGGTTTCAGGCCCTAGTGCTACCGTATCGCGGGGTACTTCATGCGGGAAGGGGTTTCAGGTGGTTTGTAGTGCTACCTGCAGAAAGCAGGTCAGCTCTGAGGTGGCGTTGAGGTGCTGAGGGCTTTATGCCTTCTGGACTCGAAAACCTCCAGGGATGGGGACTGTACAACCTCTCTGCTGCTGCTTGACTGCCCTCATGGTGAAAAAAAATCATCATTCTAAAAACGTCATTCGTGTGTGGTAGGTAGACACCAAACAGCGAGGGGTATTGCTCTCTCTTTGCACAGTGCAATAGTCAGAAGGCTTTAAAATTGCCTTTTTTAAATCTAGAAGTGTCACAGGCAGAAATATCCTCATAGTTTCTTTGGTGGGATATCAGAATAGTGAATTTTTTTCCACCGATTTCCAGCATGACTTCAGTCAAGTTACATGCACTCTGTCTGTCTTCTCTAGCTAACCCTTTCTCCTCACATGCCTGATGCTTTAAATTCATTTTTTTGTCAGCAAGCTTCTTTCATCCAACACAAAATGTAACCCTGGAATCAACCTGTTGATTGGAACCAGTATTCCAAGTTGTTGGAATTTTTTTTATAAAAGTCAGTTGGATTATAACTTCGTAGAATTTGTGTATATGAAGCTGTAACTCTCATTTTTGCCTACTTCCCTGTAGTCTGTCAAGCCTTTCTTTTATTTAATGGGTAAGCCTCTGAAATTAATGATCCTTTGTAGAGCAATTACCCTTTTCTCAACAATATTTCTAGCTGACTGAGTAGCTATGATAATTTAATTAAGATTAAATTAATCCAGTGCTTTTACTCAGGATAAGAAAAGAAGAATGTTAAGATAACCAGTCTTCCATACTAATCTGTTGTTTAAGAGGCTAAATAGAGGGACTCCGAAAAAATTTGATTTGCCAGCTAACTGCGTGAAAGGAGGTACTGAAGAGATTTTTTAAAAGAACTAATTATATTTCAGTCATTTTTAACAGAGAGAAGTTCATGCGAGGGTCAGCTTTCTTGATAAGAAAACCAGTGTATTTTCTGTTAGTGTCATTTGTTTGCTTAAGGGAGAAGTTTGTGGTGTGAATGATAGTTTGTGTTCCAGAGAAAATCAGTGTCTGTAACAACTGATTTATTTTTTTCTTTGACTTGTCCTGATTGTAACTCAAGGATTTGCACAAAATGCTTGTTAGGATGCTCAGGATAGCAATTCTATATATGCTTCTATATCGTCCTGAATTGGAGTCTTCTCATTTGTAAGATTTCAAAATATTACTGTGTAAGTAAATGCCGTTCCGTTGAAGAGGAAACTGAAACAGAGATCACAGCTTGTCTTTTCTCAAAGCAATATAAGGCAAATCCACAGCAACCCGTAACATCTGTACCTCATTTTACAAGGCCTTGCTGAAACAGGAATTTGGGCATGTCCTTTAACATAGTTGCCAAGAGTTCTACTCCTCCCTGAGCAGCAGCAGTACTTGAGATGTGGCCTCTTTGCTGAATACTTAGGCCGTAGCAGTCCAATTATGATTTATCTTGGAAGTAAATTTTTTTCCTCAGGGCTTTCTTTTGCCTTTAGTTTTAAAGCCTGTCTTAACTGACATCCTTTAAATCTGAAAAAATAAAGCACATATAATAGGTTTTTTCAGCTGACGTCGTTGTTCTTGCTCCCAACCTAGTTCTAACGGCTCCCCAAACAAGCCTGGTTGCTGTCAGATGTGCTTCTAAGAAAACCGGGGGCAGCTCAAAAAATTTAGGTGGCCGCAGCCCTGGGAAGCGATACGGATTCAAAAAAGTAGAAGGTAGGTCTGAGTATCTGCTGAGTCTTACTTGCGTTTCATTGGGTTCTTCACAGCTTCTCCCCTGGCATGGGTGTTAGTTGTTGTGCATTTCAGTAGGAGGTGGCCACGGTGCTTTTCCAAGAGAAAGGAAAGGGGAGGTTCAGTGAAACCTTGTGATCAAGGGTAGGCGGCAGGAGGGCAGGGTGAGTCAGCCTCCCTCCCAGCTGGGCCTGCGAGCGGCCAGCCAAAATTGCCTACAGAAAACGTACTTTGATTCTAACTTGGCCTTTCTGGAGTGCCTGGGAGGAGGGTACGCTGTGGGACACCTAATAACTTAAGTGCACTTTCCCCCCACGCTGTGTTGAAAAGCTGGGCATTTTAGATGTTTATAAAGGGGAGAATTATTAGGCTTAGCAGAAGCCAAAGTACAGATTCTTGCAGCTGAGTGCTTAATAATTATTATCTTTGCTGATGAAAACATATCGATGTAAAAGGTAATAAAACAAATGCCTTTATCAACCAGAAAATGCCAGAAGTAATCTTTTCAAAGATTAGAATTGCTTTTCGGTATTGTATATCAATTGTCCTTTATTTCCTGCTAACAGCATTTTTGTTTAGATGCTTTTAGCATTTGAAATAATTTTTCCTTAGAAAATTCCCACAGAAAGCTGGGGTTTGTAAGCCCTGGAACTGTTTGTGTTCTGCCAGGGCTTCGGGGAGCTTCATGTCTCTGCAGTCTGACTTTGTTGCTCTGTTGCAGGTGCATTTGTGCAGGCAGGCAACATTTTGGCTACGCAGCGGTTGATACGCTGGCATCCAGGGGCTCATGTAAGTTGCTTTTCCATCTCTTCCTTGGCTCTCGGAGAACAGCAGCCCACAACAGCGTCCTGTACTCAGTGCCCCCTCTCATTCAAGCTAGTTCTTAATGCTTGTCCCTATATTCTATATAATCCTGAAAATGGGTTTCATTACCTGGTATTTCTTAGTCACAGAGCCTGCTGAGAGTCACACCCATGCCCCCGTGACTGAGAGGACTGAAAGTTAGGAATATCCCCAAACACTCTGGTAACCTAACTGGGTAGTTGTGCTTCAGGGTGGAATCGGTATGTCCTCCCTCATAACGAGCACCATTGCATACCGATTGCTGGAAGCAAATAGTGTGGTTTGCTTTTATTTTAAAATATAAAGCAACAGATGCTGTTGAAGCTAGGCTATCAAACGAGGCAGACCAATGATCAGATCTGCTTGAGTGGTGGACCTCCAGCTTTTCCTTTTTAACACTCCTCATCCTCTTCCAGGTGGGGATGGGCCGTAACAAGACACTCTATGCCCTGGAGGATGGGATTGTGAGATACACTAAAGAGGTCTACGTACCTCCTCCCCGCAGCAGTGAGAGCAGGGAAGTGATCTGTCGTCTACCCAAAGGAGCAATTCTTTATAAGACCTTTATCAGTGTTATCCCTACCACAGAAGTAGGAAGCTTTAAACTGGTCACCATGCTCTGAGCCTCCTTTGTCACCTAGGGACAGATGGGAAGGAGCGGCTGGGGCAGACCGCTCCAGCTGGACTGGCATCCCAGGACAAGAATATTCTAGCTCCGAAGATACCAGCTTAGGACTTAGTTTGCTTGTTCCTAAAGCACATGTGGTCAGTGTTCAGGTACTGGGATCACCTGCTGCCATTTGTAAGAGCATGTAATAAATGCTGTGGGGCTGCTGAAGGTCTCAGCTGTTCATAGAATGTGTTATTTATGTTCATTCAGTATGTGGAGCTGCTTTCCTCTGGAGAATCTGTGCTGTTGTGCGACTGGATGAGTTCTCTCTACACTCATTCTTATATCAGTACTTGTCCCACTAATAATTCCCTCTATCTATTATTACTCATTTTTAGACATTACTGTTACATTTGTATCAATTCAAAATACTGTGAGAGAGGACAGATCCTCTTGCACCTAACTGCATCCCAGGAAGCTAGATTTTTCTATCTAACTCGCCTCAATGATTAACTTAAATAGCTGAAAGTGTTCTGTTTACTAGCCATGTGAGGCAAGTTCACACTCGTAAAGCTAACTTGTGACTAATTTTAGAGTGCCTGCTAAGATGCATAAGTCTGGGGTGGTATTTGAAGCTCAGGAGCTGGAGGTGTATCCGTGATCCAGAAGCCTTATCCTTTTTTCTTCCCCGAGTCATTCTGTGACATTTTTGAGCTTATGTAGCTCAAAAGAAAGGAGCCCAAATGCCCAAACTGATCTCATTTTATCTACAGGTTTGTAAACAATTTGAAACATTGGCTCTGCAGTAGAAAACAGGTTATCAAAATTGGTGGTGTAAAGACACCCGTGTTGACATTAGGTTGTCTGCTCTGCAGAAGATGACTAGGTAAACTGGGTCAGCCACGCACATCCACCTTTGCTTTATGTTCTTCATGGAGACCGCCAGCTGTCTTGTCCGTGTTTCTCCTGTCCTTTCCCAGCTTGCATGTCCAGTCACATGGTTCATCTCGGTGGTTAGTATTTGCGTACAGCAGGTGACACAACCCCCGGACCCTCTCCGAATCTTTATCGGAGGTCCATACCAAAGTGTTCTCAGTCACAGAGGACTGTTGCTGTGAGAGCACACAGCGATGCTCTGATGCAAGTTTGTTCTGTCACTCACAGGTGAGGATTCCCACCTGGAATCCAATACACTGATAAAGTAAAACATTTTATAACCTAGGAAATAAGTCAAGTAGCACAACATGAGCACTGTCTTGAGGTCAGATCCTTGGCACGCCGGGCAGTGCTTGCCTCACAGAGGTATGACAACACCAGCTGCCTGGAGGACCTGTGGCTGAGCAGACCTTCACCTTGGCTTTGCCTCCCTGTGTGTAGAAGCAGGCAGCTGGTCCGTCGCCTTTGGTAACAGTACGTTTGGCAGAGAAGAGCGAGCAGACAGCCCTGGTTGCTCCGCTTGGAGCACAGTACCTGGCAGCAGCTCCGTGACTGTCCTGGTGCTGCGGGAGGGACGTCTCCGCCGGCTGGCTAGGACTTGCCTGTGTCTCGACTGATTGCAAATCTGGGTGGAGGTCCGAGGTTCGGCTACTCCCTGTGGACGAGAACGATGTCACAGGCACCTCTGTCGCTGACACCAGGGAAGAAGTGGTACGTGGAGGCCAAGGCCTTACACAGCTGTGTTTTGCTGAGTTTGGTAGCTGAGATGGGCCTGGAAAGGGTTTGGCACACCACGTCTGCCCAAGGTCTCTGAGCTTATTCCTGTTCCTGAGAAAGCTGGAGGATGCCTCAGAGCATGCTCATAGGGAGGCGGCATCTATTGAGGAGAGAGAAAGAGCATTACAGCTCATCAGAAACAACCAGGAGATCACCCCACCTCTTCTTACAGAGCAGATGACAAGGCTCACAACCACCACCAGCCTGAAATTAAATTCCTGCCGTCTTTAGACAAACAGGCTGCTGGCGAGATGAACACCTGGAAGATCAGTGCTTAGCACCAGTTCGCAACACAGCAGGGCAGAAATCCACTGCAGAGGTGCATTGCCACCCTCACACTCCCTGTGCCAGGTTCCTGCTCTTCTCTGTCACCTTTCAAGGACTTGTCCCTACTTGTCACAAGGCCAGAAAAGACTTGTTAAAAGCTGTAAACTTGTCGTTTGCTTTCCTTTGACCAAGGATCAATTTCTGGGATTTACACAAGCACCTTCAAATGAGGCTTTCTACCCAGGTTTTGGCAGCGAGTCTCACTGCACAGCGGCAGAGAGGAACCTCTGGGCTGTCATTACATTTATTTTGGCAGAGCTTGGCTAGCTTTGTCCCGTAATGACTGACAGGAGTGGCACAGGGATGTTGTTAAAGAGCTCCCATTGCAGTTCCTCAACGACTCATCTTTGGGGCCTTACTCTTCTGTGCCCTCAGTACTCTGGTTTCAGGGCAGGTATAGTGAGTGGCAAGTGCTGACTCTGGCAAACTTTATGGTGCAGCTTTAAGAGCCCTAAATCCAGGTAAATCAGTAACCCTTTAGCACTCTGCTCAGGGTTTCAAATGTTTCTGTTTTACTTTACTCAATGAGGACTCCAACAGGAGTCTCTCGGGTCACTGCCGCAGGAACTACTTGGCAGATGCACTCGCATTTCTCTATTCTGTTGCAGGAGTGCAAATGTCGTAACAGGCAAAGCCTCTTGCTCATAAATAAGCCATAAACACTTCAAGGTAATATCGAGGGGCCTCCCAGAGGTGTCCTGCAGGGAGAAGGGAGCAAGAAACCGTGGAAGGCTTACAGATCTAAAAATAACTTTCCCAGCTTGGACTTGTACCGAGCAGATGATCCAAAGGGCCTGCCCTTTCATCAGCAGCTCTGCCCTCCCTCCTGGCACAGGCATTTCTGCAAACGCATCAGGAGAGATCAATCATTAACCAGCACAGATGTACACAAAAGGAGCCTCCCGGTACACTTTGTGCCCTTCCCAGAGATAACGGCTATCAGAGAAAGGCAATCGCAGAGAACAGAGTCCTGAACTACTGCGAATTGCTGAAGCAAGACCCAGATACGGACTGGAGCGGGGACTGCTCCCAGGCCCCCACCAGCACCCTTGTGCAGGGGAGGGAGAGCTTACCTCCTGGGAAGGCTCTGCCCACAGCCCAAACCTCTCGGCAATCATCTGATGGATTTCCCGTTGTCGATCTTTCTTCCGTACGCTCTCGTAGCTTGGTAAGCGGGGCTGCTCCCAGGAAGGGAGCTGGTAGCTGCTGGGGGGTCCGACACAGAATAGCTCGTCTCCCTAGCAAAGCCCAGCCCAGAAGAGAAAGGTCAGCACAGCGGTGGCTCTCTTTGCTGGAATTTCATGGCCTGGTACCACCTTGAGTCACTTCAGGGTTCAAAGTTGTTGGGTGCCCTTCCTTGAACCCTGAGAGAGGAGATCTTCCCAGGAGGTAATTACACCAGACCTGCTTTGCAAATCCCAAGCCCCGAGGGATCTGCCTGGCACTTCATGCCCAACACCTCAGGGCACTGTGGTGTCCTCTGCAGTATCCCTGCCCCCTCCCCCCCAGGTTTTTACATACCAACAGCACTTCCCAAAGTTGCTCCTGCTGTCCAGCACCTTCTCCCCATGCCCCAGGAGCTCCCCCTCGTCTCCCTAGCAAAGCCCAGCCCAGAAGAGAAAGGTCAGCACAGTGGTGGCTCTCTTTGCTGGAATTTCATGGCCTGGTACCACCTTGAGTCACTTCAGGGTTCAAAGTTGTGGGTGCCCTTCCTTGAACCCTGAGAGAGGAGATCTTCCCAGGAGGTAATTACACCAGACCTGCTTTGCAAATCCCAAGCCCCGAGGGATCTGCCTGGCACTTCATGCCCAACACCTCAGGGCACTGTGGTGTCCTCTGCAGTATCCCTGCCCCCTCCCCCCCAGGTTTTTACATACCAACAGCACTTCCCAAAGTTGCTCCTGCTGTCCAGCACCTTCTCCCCATGCCCCAGGAGCTCCCCAGGTTCCCATAACCACAGTCTCTTCCCAAGCTCATCAGGATCTTTGCTCCCATTTCCCCCCCAGCTCCCATCCCAGCCATCACCTGCACGCCAGGGTTCTCAGCAGCGCTTTCCAGCCGGGACGCTCCGCACTGGGGACCCACCAGCCGCTGGCTGCTGCTGAAGTAGGGCGGGGGGCAGTCCTGTAACGAGGGGTCAGGGAGGAGGACATGAGCAAAGCCAAAATCCCTCACATCCCACCTGGCAGCGAGCGAAGCTCAGCCAGCTCACACGGGACAGCAGGAGGAGCTGCTACCTATGCCCATTTGGCTCTCGCCGCTCGCAGCCGACCTCTGCCAGCCCGTTTACCGGCACCAACAGCTCAGGCACATCCTCACTGGGCAGCGCAAGGCCCGAGCCAGCCGGTACCACTACGCAGCCAAAGGGGTGGCAGCCTGGGCCCAGGGCAGGGTTTAATTCAGACTCAGCAGAACCATCTCTCTTTGGGGACAACAAAAACCAACGCGACTACTCCGCTAGTGTAGATCAGAGCTCCATCACATGCTCAGAGTTACAGAATTTGTAAACACTTATCTACCGAGGTAGTCATTTCAGGATCATGTAGCAAGCAAATCTGCAGAGCAATAGCTGTTCTGTTCCGAGCAGTCTTGCTCCAGTTCAGTTAAACTCACTTCCCCATAAAGGTGCTGAGCAACAGCAGAGATCCCTCTCGCAGAGCACAGCCCCTCGAGCCAGAGCCAGGACTCAGGCTGTGGGCTGTTCCTCGCACTCAGAAAAGCCCCATCTCTGCCAGCAGAAAACAGTGCAGAGACTCCCAGAGCAACCAGGGATTCACAGGGGGAACTACGAATGACAGATTTATTTTTGCTCTTAACAACTGAAGAGCCATTTGTCTCGGCCCTACGACGCCATTACAGAAGCTGCAGGAAACGAGGCTGGCTGGGGGCACAACTATTTGTTTTAATAACTGATTAGCAAAACCAGCCCAACTAACACCTACTTCAAAGCTGCCTCACACCGCTACAACTTCTTCACTTTTTCTGATGGAAACGCATCCTATATACGTTCCTTTTCCGTATATAGTTCTTCACATCCGCATCCATCTGTCCACACAGCCCTTTGCTAAAGGCAAGATGCCTTCTCCTTTAACCACCCACCCAAGAGCCAGGCCTGAGCACAGCGAAGGCTCTGCAGCTCACGGCACGGCTCTGCAGGGCAAGGAGCACAGCATCCAAGCCCTCTCCCCAATGCGTGCCACGGACAAGAAGTGGGGAGGAGGAGGAGGAAAGGAGCAGAGGCAGTGCAGCAGGCAGGGACACCAGCGGTGCAGCCTGTTCCCACTGCGATTTCTGCTGGGGACTTCCCAGCCCGAGCTGGACTATTTGCCTTTCATAGCACAAGTCCCTCTGTCCCCTGCCAGCCGAGGCTGGATGTCCCTTCTCCCAGGGACCCCGCAGCGGCACCCGCAGCCATGCCCTGAGCAGCCGTCTCTGCAGCCTTTGGAGGCCGAGCCTTCCCCAGGCAGGCGCTACCACAAAGTCAGCGCTGGCTGAACACGCTGCTCTTTTTCCATCCCCAGTTTCCCCACTTAAAAGCCAGCCCCAGGAAATCACAGATGCAAGCAAAAGGGCTTTTGTGTCTCGCTGCTCTGCGCCCAGGAGCTGTGCACAAGAGGGCCATGCTGGGGATGCGAGCACTAGCCAGCGGCATTGTCTGCCTTCGCCGTGAGCTTCCAGCCCCCTTCCCCGCCAGGCTCCTTCCCTGTGAAACAGAGCCTGGCCCTACACACAACTGTGCCGGGGGAGGAAGACACCCCTCCTGCGCTGTGTGGGGAGCTGGGGAACCTGCAAGTGCCAGACCTTGCAGACAGTACCCCCAACAGCACAGCCAGGCAGCAGTGAGTGGATGGATGGACCTCTTGGGTAGAGAGGGAATAAGGAGGCAGAGCCCGGCTCCACT
>NW_010529076.1:804-1104 GCF_000687285.1 Phaethon lepturus | reverse complement strand
TGGTATGAAATTGGGAAACGGGCGACGGAGCACGAAGGCACCTCGCGCGATGACACAAATGGGGAAGCACCACCAGACTGCTTGGCAAGCCTTAGCGCCCGAACCAGAGGGAGCGCCAGAATGGATGTGGAAACAACAGTAGAAGTTACCTTATGGGACACATCAGTTTTTGATGTCCCAACTAATGCAAATGGACCATTAGGATATGGATTGAGTGTTTTGTTATTAGGACGATCTTCAGCAACAAAGCAGGGACTTTTTGTTCTCCCTGGAGTCATTGACGAAAAAGGCCATATTGTG
>NW_010529076.1:0-495 GCF_000687285.1 Phaethon lepturus | reverse complement strand
TTATTCTCCAGCTCATGGACTTGTAGGGGTCGGTGGATTTTCTGCAACACAACAGAGCGTAACAACTCTAACCTGTGAAAATCCAGACAGGCTAACGTGTTCAGTACAAGCCTATGTAGCCGCATGACCATTAAGTTTGCTTGGGCGGGATATACTGAGTCAAATGAATATATCACTCCCTAGCGATCTGCAGGGTTTTCGGTAATGGCCATTGAAATGCGACCTGTGCTCAAACTGGAATGGGAAACCGATGATCCAGTGTGGGTAAATCAATGGCCGCTGACCGCAGAAAAGGTCACCCACCTGGAAGATTTGGCAAAAGAACAGCTAGAAAAAGGCCATATTGTGCCAACCACTAGTCCTTGGAACATATCTGTCTTTGTGATTCTAAAGAAAAGTGGAAAATGGAGATTTTTACATGACTTGCGAGAGTCAATAAGGTTATAGTGGACATGGGAGCCTTGCAACCAGGGCTACCATCTCCCTGTATGATAC
>NW_010529075.1:353-734 GCF_000687285.1 Phaethon lepturus | reverse complement strand
ACGGGGGCACACGGAGGCACATACACACATACACAAACACGTGTGCACACACAAAAACATGCATACACATATGCTCACATGCGTGCACACGCATGCAGACATACGTGCACACACATACAAAGCGCACACGCGCATGCGTGCAGACACGCCCACGCGTGCACACACGCCCACGCACAGACACCCGTGTGCACGTGTACATGCACGTATGCACACACACGTGCACCCACCCATCCCCACCAGCTGAGCATTGCACACACACCCACACCCACCAGCTGGGTGTGCCACGGGAACACACACACGCACCTAACCGGGTGTCGCACGCGCGCACATGGCTTTTGCACGCTTGTGCCTGTGCCCTTGCACATACCCGCTCCCCGGGCA
>NW_010529075.1:0-231 GCF_000687285.1 Phaethon lepturus | reverse complement strand
GGGCAGCGGCACGGCACGCGTGCCTGCTGCTTGCCGCCCGCTTTGCGCACGTGCTGCTGCCTGTGGGCCAGGGGCAGAGGGGGCTCTGCAGCCTCAGAGGGTGCGCGTGCGTGTGCGTGCACACGTGTGTGCGTGCAGGCACATGTGCACGGCTGGAAAGCCCAGTGGAAACCACGGCACAGCGCTTGGCCCCACAGCTGGCGACTGTTTGCTTTTCCCTGGGGCTGTGCA
>NW_010529074.1:1973-4134 GCF_000687285.1 Phaethon lepturus | reverse complement strand
TCCCAGCCACGCTGCTGGGAAGGCCCGCACCTGCGTCCTGCATCGGGCCGTGCGGGCCGTGCTCGACGGCCGGTGCCGCGACCCGTCGCTCTGGGAGGTCCTGCGGCAGTGGGACGTCCTCCCTGGCAGGGAGAGAAAATACCCCAGCAGAAGCTGCCCTTGCGCTCGACGTCGGCTTCGCTGGCCTCGGGCACGTGCCTTGTACCATTGGTCTGAAAAGTGTCGTTTTTGAAGAAATGGCTTAGAAATTGCTGCGTTGGGCACAGTCATGCTGTTGTCTTTCCAGAGAAGGAAGTTTATCTTCTGCGAGCAAAACACATCCATTCAACAAACTGTGCAGGGTTTAAGCTGTAATAATAGACTGGTGAAAAAACATGTAATTTGCCTTCATCTAATCAAGAAACCAGGACAGAGTTAAAGCAATATATTTTTTTGACCCAGTGCCAGCTGGAAAAAAATTGGAGCTTATTCTGTACTGTTTTGGCCTGAAAATAGGATGCAGAACCCTTCTGCAAATGCTTTACCATTAGCAATTAGCTCGTGCATCTAACTGTACGCTGTGTAAACCGTGAGGTTCGCATGTAAGCTGAAGGGCTTGCATCCCACATACCGTATGCGGTATCAGTCACGCCTTCTCAGAGAAAAGCTCTGGGTTGAATTAGAAAGGAGGCAGAGAAGGGCAAAAATAGAGATAAGATTTATTGAAAAACTTCTACATTAAGAGGTCCTGACTAGATTATGACTGCTCAGCTTGCAAAGGAGATGCTGGGCAAGGGAGATACAACAGAAATGTGCAGGAAGCTTCAATATTCATAAATTAACATTCAGAAAACCTCTCCAGAAAATCACAATTTGGTATGGTCACGCCTAACCTAGTTAATTCAAATATGAAATATTTCAATTATAACCGGAATAAACTTTTTGGGAGTTTGGACTGGCCAAGGAGCTGATGCTTATAAGCTTGTTTTGCACTTTAGAATAGTTTGATTTAATAAATGCCTTTCACATTAACTGAAAATAAACTGGAGGACCGCTGAAGAATTACCTCTTTCCGGCTCTGTCCCTGTGCAGAACAGCTGATTCCTTTCCTTAGGACAACCCGCTTGTAGAGAGTGGGTCATGTCACCTCTGGCAAGCTTCTGTGTTCACTGTCACTGCTGGGTCACAAGCCTCTTCTGGGTATAATGGGATTTTTTTTTTTTCCCTTGTGCGGTCCCTTGGCCACGCGATCCGTCCTAGTCCCAGGATTTCTACAGGCGCCCGCCCTGACAGACGCGCTCCAAGGCTGCATCTCCCTAGCAGGTGCCTGCGGCGCAAGGACAGCCTTGCGCGGGTGTCGTGGTTTAGCCACGACGAACCAGCTCTATCCTGGCTGAAACCAGGACAGCGGGGGACGCAGAATCGCTGCGAGCTCTGAGGGCGAGGACTGACCTCCGCTGCCGCTGCCCGAGAAGCCCCGCGAGCACCGCGCCGCTCCTGGCCTTCCCCCTCCCTTCCACGCGGAGGGGTGATCGGAAAACATAGGCCAGCCTGCTGCTTGGCCAGCGCAGGGACAATTTGTCCTTCCCGTTTCTTGTCCTGGTTCTCGCGCTTCTCTCCTCCCGGCGCTGCGCTCCCGACTGCACAGAGATCAATCAGGGGCCCGGGGCCTTGGCAAGCCATCGCCCGTCAGAGGAAGCAATTTCCCAACATGCGGAGCGCAGGGTAATTCAAAGAAAGCGAGACCATGGGCTGTGCTGTTAGGTGAGGGTCATTGCCAAGTATATTTCTGTTTTCTACTTCTTTCACGCCCTGGCCTGGTAATAGCAGTATGATGTGCTTTGCAGAAAGAGCCCGGCATGGGAAATGAGGCGGCAAACAAACTCCCGCTCCTTATCAAAGCATTCAATCACTGTCGGGAAAGTCATCTACTAAACCAGCAGCTCCTGGAGCGCTTTTTCCTGGCAAATTGCTAAAAAAGTTCAGGAAAGCAAAGTGACATTTCTTCTTGCTGCCTGTAATTAATATTTTAGGTGCAGCAAGAAGCTCCCTGCCCAGGCTGGCTGGCTGTGCTCGTCCAGCGCGGCTGGAAAGCCACCCGTGGGAGGCTCAGCGCCACGCGCTCGGAAGCAAAGGCTGCGGGTGCGTGGACAGGCTGCGGGTGCAAGGGCAGGCTGCGGGG
>NW_010529074.1:0-1206 GCF_000687285.1 Phaethon lepturus | reverse complement strand
GTCCAAGGACAGGCTGTGGGGTACATGGACAGGCTGGGGGTGCAAGGACGGGTTGTGGGGTGCACGGACAGGCTGCGGGTGCAAGGACAGGCTGTGGGGTGCACGGACAAGCTGTGGGTGCATGGACAGGGCTCACGCTGCCCCGGCTGCTCCTCCAGCCTGCCCCTCTGCTGCTAGCAAAGTGACATTAAGTCTGCTTAATGAAAGGCCAGTGGATGAATCAGTGGATGAATAAATGCTCAGGGAGAGAAAGAAAAATTACCTGAAAAGATCAGAAAGCCTAGGATGGTTCCAGGGCTGGGTCTGTGACAGGACTGGTCGAGGACTTCATGTATCTGCTTCATGTGAGACAGCACATGCAGAGCAAAGCTGGGGGCAAACAAGTCATTACTGACCAGTTTGTTCAGCTGCAGAATTAAATGAATGCAGGCAGTGTCCTTGGGGGTCTTTATGTTTAAATATGTACATATAAATATGTATGATATGTACATATAAAGATAAAGAAGCAAATGTTATTTCCTTTTGGTTTAAAGTATGTATCTTCAGCAGGTACCTCCAGTTATCAGAAATAGCAACAAAATTTCTCTTAGCTTTTTCATAGAAAAATTAGTAATTAGATCAAAGTTGCATGAAGGATGCACCGAAAGCAGTCATTTGGTACCAACAAAGAATCAGCTTTCCAAATGAGAAATCTCCCTCTTGTGTCATAAAAAAGACATTTCTGTATTACTTGTGGAGAAGTGACGGCTGTTAAATCTTACATAATGTAACAATAAGCCTTTCTGAAGTGCTGAGAAAGCCAATTCAGATGGAGCTGGAGTGCCAAGGAACGAAAGAGGAACACTTAGCAATTGAAATCACAAACTGCCTGATTGGAAAAAGGGTTTTCCAAACATCCTTTGAACTGGAGCTGCTTCTTAGCTGCTCTAATACGCTCACTCCAGCACTTTGCCTCCTTCGTTGAAAGGTAGAACACTTGAGAGACGTAAGCCCGGCTTCACAGGATAACCCTTGGCCAAGAGGCACTTTTTCTGAGCCGAGCACCTTTTCTCACAAGGTCATAACGGAGGCTGAGAGCAGCACCAAGATCTTGCGCGTGGGTTTTTTCGTGACATTTGTACTGACGACAAGTGCCTGCAGCTGCAGCCCCTACGGCCCAGGCAAGGGCCGGGCGTGGGCAGCCTAACTCCGGCACGGCGCGGAGCC
>NW_010529073.1:552-4184 GCF_000687285.1 Phaethon lepturus | reverse complement strand
GACAGGGTGGGATGGGGTGGGATGGGAGGCTTCACGGGAATTACTCTGCTTTTGGCCCAAACTTGCCTATCTTCTCTCCCCATCCCCAAGCGACAGAGCTTAAAAACCTTATAGGAGGTGGTGGCAGATGATAATTTCACAGATATCACAGGGATTGCACATCAGGGCTCTTTTAGGTTTATAGGTGAACATCTCCACTCTTCTTGATGAGGGAGAGTTTTGGCTTCCATTTGGCTTCACATGGTGTTGTCCTCCATCTACAATTAATTAGCATCCTTCCCTGCCCCACTCCTGTTGTGCCCTGACAACTGTGGAGCCATCCTCTCCAGCCTGGCTGTGCTATCCCCATCCACCCAAAATAGCACTGAAGTCCTCTTCCTCACTACCGCTCCCCCCGGCCAGCCGCTCCCTCCCCTCGCTGTCCAGCTCTGCCTGCTCTGTCCTTGCCCCCCCAGCCATCAGCACACCCCTTCGTTGTTCTGCCCCTTACTGAACGGGAACGGTGGGGTGTCCGTAGGTGCTTGCTGCCCCAAACCATCAGGAATTTCCGAAGCGATGTGCCTCACTCGGCACGATACACAGATGAAATCTAGGGCACGAAAAAGTCTCTCTCAGCCAGGTGAATGGCTTTAATATTCACTTGGCTGTAGACTTTTCTAAGTTTGTTCCCCTTGATCACTGTTTTCTCCTTGCTTCAGAACAAGGCTGTTACTCCTTAAATGCCATTAAATCCACTTTTGCTGTGCTTTGCTCTCTGTTGCCTGTTTCTGTGAAGTGCCCAGGGAAAGAGTGGAGATTTGACTGATCCTGCACCCAAACCTGCTTGTGCACGCTTTCTGATTTTCAGGCCTTGGAGGAGAAAGGGTCACTTCTCAGTTTTGTTGGTTTATGAGTGTGTAGTTAATCTGCTTAGATAACAGTCCAGCACAGAGGTAGCAGGAGCTTTTGAAAGAAGAGTCTCTGGTGGTTATGAAAAACTTTGACTTGGCAATATCTGTCTATCTTTAGCCAAAGATAGAATAAACCTTCCTTATTTTCTTGGTGTAATTTATAAACCTGTTACAGTTTTTGCATTAAAATCTTCCTATACAAAGGAGATGTCCATTTTTAATATTTTATTCATGAGATCCCTCAAGGTGTCATTGAAATTCTTGCATTCTTTCATCAGTGTGATCCACTCATGGAGAGTACGCAACAGATGAAATGGTCATCCTCTGAGAATAATGGCAGGCATCCTGATACTCATTTGGTTCCAAGTAATTATCAAGTTCATGTCTTTCAGTTTGTTGGGTAACTTTTTCTTCCTTTTGATTCCCCCCCCGCCAAATAGAGTTAGCAGGGCTTGTTAGTGCTGCTCCAGGCCCTCCGTACAGACTGGTCCTCTTCAGTGGGACTTCAGTTCAGGTTGGTACCTTTAACCATGACAGACTGCTGTACAGGTGTCTTGTCTTGAAATTATTAATATTTGGGGTGTGAAGTTCTATAATGTGCCACACAGAAATTCGTACCTGATAGGTCTCGTTATTGCTCTAGGAAAAGAAGTTACCTTATATAAATTTTATGCTGGTGTTGCTCTATTGGTTACACCCCTGTGTACACGAGTGGAGAACCGGGTCCCAGTCTGCAGTGTGCTTTCTGCGAACGATTTAGATATCTTTTTAAAAATTATATTGAAAAATGCCCTTGGCATATGCCACAAATCTAGCTTGCAAGACAAACAGCATCGAGTGGCATCTCTGCTGGGGTCACATCCCTCGCTCCGTCCTGCAGAGCCGTGTCAGCAAACTGTTGCTCCAGCAAGGCACGGTCCTCGCGACGGCGGAGCAGCAACTCAGGACCTCGGAAGTTAATCTTGAGAAGCTGCTTCAGTGGTTAATATTTTCAAACTTACTATGAGGCGTCTGCATTTTAGTGCTCGTTAGAGGAGAGGCACTCCTCTTTCCACCCCACAGCAAGCGCAGCTCGTCAGGGCCGCTCCGTGGCCATGAGCACTTGATGTGTATTTTCTTAATATGTGTATAATTATATGCATATATGTATATCCAACATGTATGTATGCGTATCTTTATATTAAGAAAAAGTAATAAGCTGTGATATGGCCAGACGAGCCGACGAAAGACCGGCAGTATTTCTATACACAAATCCTCAACCCACTTTTTAAAGATGCTGTTGTGCAACGGGAGGACCTCGGTGCATCCCAACGGACTCTTTCAGTGCCAACAAAACACATGAGCCTTTTGTAGAGTAGAAGTCCTTAAACCCAAGTAAAGCCTTGCCCCACAAGGCCTGATGGGCATGGAGGAGAGCAAAGCCCACGCCCAGGGACGACCAGCCCCGGCAGCGCGTCTTGGTGTCGCTCCGACTTAGCCCCTCTTCTCACACGCTGTGCAAGATACTTGTTTTAAGGTCTCTGCCTGTGATGAGCAGAAGAGCTGTGTCCCTGCTTGGACACATACAGTTTAAACAAATGTTATCTGAAAAAAAGATTTAAAAAAAATTTTACTATTATTTGGGAAAACTTGCCTGTGGGTATTGTTGCAGCATGGGGGTCTGAGCAGAGGAGGACCCCAGGAGGAGGACCCCAGCAGCTTTCTTCAGTTTATTAGGGGTTTCTTCTTTTTTCCCCTGGCTGTTGCCAACCAATTTGTATCTTGAAGGAAGCCTATACGAAATTTTGTGTTTTCTTCAATTCTTTCAGTTTATTTCTGTTCACATAGCTCTCCTTTTTCCCCCCACTGGCAGTAAATCCTTACGCTGAGCCACCCATTTATTACCAGTTGGCAGTTGTTCAGTCTTCCAGTCTACAGTGATCTGTTTTTAGCTGCCAATAGTGCAGCATTAACAAATCTGTTCTGATATGTATCTGTGGCAGTGTCTTTTGTTAAATAAAGAATACAAAGTTTAAGATGTACTGTATTGGTATTTTTTTTGCATCAGATGGGGCACTTAAAACTTCCCTCCAATATTTTTCCAGCTCGGGATAACACCTCTAGGACTCTGTGCATCCTATGATGCAGTTTTCTCCAATGTATTTTTCAGGTGCTGCTTGCCAAAACAGGAAGGTTTGATGAGAATACCGTTTGTTTTTTTTCTGTGATTTCATAGAAAACATCATGGAAAACAGTGAATAACTTATTGATCTCTATTTTTTCCATTTTTGTCATGTGCAACTACCTGCATTTTTACATGGAAAAGTATTTTGCAGCCCTGTAGATCCCACCAGCTCGGGCTGACAAGCCTGGGGCTTTGTCAACAGGAGGATTCAGGCCACAAGCTGGTGCCTGTGCTCGCTGAGCCGGGCTGCGGGCTGCACGCACACGGGCACGCTCGCTGCGGCAAAGAGAAAAGGCCCTCCTTTTTCTTATTTTTTTATTTATTTATCCATTTATTTTTAATGGCTGGAGAACGGTGCGGGTTATAAATTGCATTAACATAAGGAAGCGATCACTTGATAATTGTGTTTTACGCTCTTTTTTTGCAGCATGGTGGTGGCTTTAATTAACCAGCCTGCAGATGGGTTGGATAAAAGATACGTTTCACGACGCATCGACATCTTTCGTCAGTCGTCGTATACTTAAATTGCAAATTCTCATGAACTGTAACCCAGTGTCTTATGGCTCTTGATTCTACAT
>NW_010529073.1:0-524 GCF_000687285.1 Phaethon lepturus | reverse complement strand
GAGCTGGAAGATGTGCCTGTTAGTACAAGGGAGACTGCAGACCCCTCCCTACATTCCGGTGATCTTAAGGGTCTGGTTTAAGACCACCAAGACAGAAACCCGAGGAAGAAGAACCTCTCTAGATCTTGCAGTCCCACGTGTGCAGGTGCTGGGTCTGCGTGCGGGTCTGGTCCGGCGCGCGGCGTTTGCACGCACCCCTCGCGGCGACGCGACGCGGGTGGCGACTTGCAATCTGCCATGCAGACCACGGGGCTCGGGTACAGGTAGCTCCCCGCTTGTTGGGCGGGGGCTGAGCAGGCACAAGTTTGCAAAGACGCTCGGCAAGGGTCACCGTGGGGCCCCTCAGCCTCCCAGGTCTATCAAACAACCAAAAACTCGTTCTCCGCCTTTCCCCCCATGACCGTTCCTGCATAAATGTGCCCAAATTCAAATTACTGACAGAAAGACCGTGTTTCAGCCGAATTTCAAGTCCTACTTTCCATTCTGGAAGCTTTTTCATCGAACAGCTTCAGCATCCTGCTGGT
>NW_010529072.1:8237-11979 GCF_000687285.1 Phaethon lepturus | reverse complement strand
GTGTGTGTGTACACTCTGCATGTGTGTGTGTGCGCGTGTGTGACACTGTATGCGTGTGTGTGATACTGTGTGCTTGTGTGACACTGCACATGACACTGTGCCTGTGAGACGCTGTGTGTGTTATACTTGCCTGTGTGTGACACTGTGTGGCACTGTGTGTGCAACACTGACACTGCGTTTGACACCTTGTGAGAGTGGGGGGTGAGCACGCTGGGGTTTGTGAAGGGGCGCGTGTGCATGTCGGGGCTATCTGCCTCTGTGTGGGTGTGTGACACTGTGTGCGTGGTGACACCTCAGGGGGTGCAGGAGGGAGTGTGTCGGGGGGGTGTGTATGTTGGGGGTACCTGTGCATGTGGTGTGTGACAGGCTGTGGGAGCATGCAGGAGCCTGGCTGTGTCTGTATTTATGCACGTGTGTCTGTGAGCCCATGTGAACATCTCCATGTGACCCCAAGCGTATGTGACAGCCCCACACACACACCCCACAAACCTGAACCTCTGTGGGTCCAGCTGGGCCCAGCCGGACAGTGCCAGGTGATGTGGGGAGCATGGGGCCTGGGGTGAGCCGGCTGGGAGAGCTGGGACAGCAACAGGGCTGGGCCAGGACCCCTGCCCACAGCCCCTCAGGGGTCCCCAAACCCTGTGCTCAGTCCTTCCCAGGCATCCTCCTGCTCCAAACCACTCCTCGCCTGACCCAGAGGCTGCCATCCCACCTCCCTGGTTGTTTTTTTAAATGCTGTTTTAGCAACACAACACACAACTTCAGGGTAATTAAAGTGTGGCTGGCACTGAGCCGACCCTCAGAATAAAAGTGCTCTTCCCTCTCCCCAGGCACTGTCATCTGAGGTAAGGACTGGCCACTGCATTTCTTGTGATGGCCCAAGGTGTCCCAAACCACCTCCAAAAACATCTCCGAGACTGCAAATCCTTTTTGCAGCCCTGCAAGGATGTAGCAGGAGAGACAGAGAAGGTGGGGTACAGGAGAGAAATTGCACTCCTTTCAGTTTAATAGCAACAACACCAACACTACCACAGCCAAAAAAACCTGAAGCATGGAGTAATAGAGCTGGGAGACAGCCTGGGAACAGGCAAGCCATGGCCCCCCTCCAAACGGCAGCTGGCAACCTGGCACGGTGCTCGGCTGCGTGAGACACACAGCCCTGCGGAAGCGCCTGTGGAAACGCAGGAGACACTCCTGCATGATGGCAAGGATGGGGCAGGGAGAAGGGCTCCAGCATCCCCTGCTCTGCAGCCCTGGCCTGGCCCCCGACCCTCTCGGAGGCTCTGGGGATTGGTCTCTATGTGATCTGGTTGCTCTAGTGTTCTCCGCTTTCCCTTCCCTTTCCTCTTCCCTTTCCCCTTCCCCACCACCACCTGGGCTCCTGCCTTTGAAGCATGGGAGACCCCTCCGTCCCTGGAGCAGGGATATCCCATTTTTCCCATATCCCATGGGATGCCCTGAAGTCAAGGAGCTCCCACTGAAATTGCTTTGGACTAATAAATGTGCAGACAGTGACATGAAATACGCAGGGAGCCACCATGAGGGTGGCTCTGGGGTTGCTGTCTTCCTGGGGAGGCTGGAGATAAGAGGTTCCATCCCTCCTCTGCCTTTGCTGGAGAAGGCTCTCAAGCCCAGGGCTTGTATCAGCGAGCTGTCACATCTCCCTGGGCAGGGACAGGACACTGCCAGGTCCCTCACAGTGCCAGGAGCAGGGTGTCCTGGGGTGCAGGGCACAGTCCTCTCCTTGGTGCCGCACAGCCCCCGGGGCAGCCAGGAATGCTGCAGGATTGTGGCAGCCCTGGAGCTGGATCTGGCCCCTGGCAGCTGGAAGAAGGCTCACCTGGAGGTGACAGGGATGCCACCAGCGCTGTGCTCCATTGCAGCCTTCACCCACGGAGATCAGCAGCAAGGAGAGGGAAGGTTTGCAAAAGGCTCTTTGCAAATTTGCTGCCCGCTGGCACGCAGCACCCACCTCCCCGGGGCTGCTTTGGGAGAGGCAGCACCCCCAAGCCTCCCGCCTCACCCATGGACCAAGGGCAGGCTCTAAAGCAGCATCATTCCTACCAGCTGCCAGGCCAACGGGGGCGTGGAAAGACTTGGTGCAATCAAACAACTTTGCAAACCAAGATAAATTAATAAAAGAAGTAAATATTTCTGAGCAAGCTGTTCCAGTTCGTCTGGGAGGAAGTGACGCCAGCCCAGCCTCTGGCCCTATATTTAGTAAAAATCTAAACCAGACATTGATAATAGTATTAAAGACAGGAAGGAGTAAAAGAAGACGTAGCCTTGCTGGGATGACTGATCTATTTACGCGAGATGGCGGGAGGAGTGCTGTGAGAAAGGTGTCTCGGGTCAGGAGAGCCTCTGTGAGCTCTTCCCCTCGACCGGCAGAAGACGACGTCTGACACAGCAGGTTCGAGCAGCCCTAACCCAGTTTAACAAGCGGTACGGGAGGGAGAGGTGGTTAATAAAACATTGGCTGTTTCTCCCAGCAATGTGGAAGGCGTATGGGAATGAGAGCTCTTCTGCTGCCTTTTGTAGCATCACCTGGAAAGGAAACGCCGGCCAAGGGACAGAGCGCTGGCTGGGCAGCACCTCGTTTCTCCGTGCAGAACGGGGAGCTGTTAAGTTAGAAAAGGACATCAATGGCTCTGAAATGCAGCGTGACCTTGGGCGAGCGACATCCCTCCTGGCCTTGCTCAGGGCAGGGACCGAGTTGTCCCCCGTGCAGTGCCCACAGCAGCAGGGCTCGACTCCAGATTCTCTTCGTGTCTCAGTGACGGTGACAGCCCAGTGTCCTCCGAGAGAGCAAAGCGCTCCCCAAAATACGGGAGTCCAGAGGGAAAGGTGGCAACGCGCCAGCCTTGTGGCTGCCTCTGTGCAGAGCCTCAGGGAGAGTTAGACATCCCCACCCTTCCTTCACGTGAGCCCAGGTGGGGCGAGGGATGGAGGTCTGGGGTCCTTCACTCAGTTACGCCATTCCTCTCCCCCCAGCGGAATGGCTTCAAGTGTCTTAAACATCACAAGCGCCTGACCCCTCCCAGTGAGACCCATAACAGCAACGACCCACCGTGCACAGAGGGTGAAAGCCCAACCAGCCTCGCTCCGCCCGGGGCTCCCGCGAGGGCTACGCCTGCAGCTCCCCGCTCCTGCCGCGGGTGCGTGCAAAACCCGCCCTGACGGGGAGCTCTCGCCAGCGAAAAGGGAGAACGATGCTTGCGGGAAGGGCACGATCTCCCCCTTCACGTCCCTACGAGACTGGCTGGTGTCCCCCAGCTTGGAGGGTGAGCAGATCTGCCCCACCACCAAGTCACCATCCAGCGTTACGAGGGGATGCTGCGTGCGGTTCCCAGTGATGCTCCAGTGCGGCTGTGGGTGACTCGCTGTCCGAGGGATAATTTTTTGCAGCCTGAGATGCTTCTCCGCTGTTGTTGTCAAATCCTATCTAAAAATCATCAGAGTAATTAGAAAACAAAAAATGACATTTTACGGGCTGTTAGTGCTGTAAGTGGACTAAGGCCTCATGGTATTTAAAGCTGCGTGCGGTTCCCAGTGATGCTCCAGTGCGGCTGTGGGTGACTCGCTGTCCGAGGGATAATTTTTTGCAGCCTGAGATGCTTCTCCGCTGTTGTTGTCAAATCCTATCTAAAAATCATCAGAGTAATTAGAAAACAAAAAATGACATTTTACGGGCTGTTAGTGCTGTAAGTGGACTAAGGCCTCATGGTATTTAAAGGATGCT
>NW_010529072.1:231-8215 GCF_000687285.1 Phaethon lepturus | reverse complement strand
AAAGAGTTACCGGGCTCAGGCAGAAGCTGCATTTCAGAACATTTTTGTTTAACATACTCAGCCTTGGTGATGACAAATATTACTGCAGATCATTACCCCAATTTTTCAAGGTGCTAATACCTCACCCATTGCAAATCGTATCTGCTGTAAACTTGGCAGCTTGGATGTGTTTTTATAGATCCGCATTTGTTCTGATTTTCGTTTTCATTTTTGTCTTTGAAACTCTGAAGAAGCCAATTTTATGTCAGCAAAAGTTATCGGTGGGGACGGGGGACTTCTGCCAGCCCACAGCCCAGGGGCAGAGTGGCTGTGCAACATGAATTGCTCTGCTTAGGGCCTCCCACCTAGAGCTGGTGGAGACATCCAGGACCAGTTTGGTGTCTAGATCTACCTTTACTTGCTGGGCCTGGCAGCTAAGGTGATGTCCACATGCAGATACTCAACCGCTCAACCAACCTCTCAAAGCAGAGACACTTCACTACACCATGTGCTGCTCTTATTGCCCACCAAAGTCTGAAAATGAGCTTGATTTGGTCCTATTCCTCCTCATTGATGCTGATCTCTATCTCCTTACTGCACTTGCATCCCTGTGGAGCATAAGGGATCCTACGGCTATGACTTTGGATTCAGTGCAGCAAAGGTCGGGTGCCCTTCACAAAGGCCCCAGAGGACTCATCCCACTGTTGATGGTTTCTTTCAGCCCCTCTAGATACTCTGACACACTACTGTAGTGCAGATTACATAGTGCCTTCCACCTGAGGGCCTCCAAGTGAGTAAACAGAGTGAATAAAAGTAAGTACTTTAAAGATTTTTGTCTTTTTTTCCCCACTCATACACGGGTTGTCCATGACGAGAATGAGAAATTCTCCAGCGCACTTGTTCGCTGTTATTCATGAGTCTCTTTGGTGAATAACTCTCGGCTTGCAAGTGCTTTCAAACCAAGGAGTCTGCCATTAAATCTTCAAGTTGCAATTTGGGCCATGGCCCAACAAAACACACATTTCAAACCATGTGTCCCAGGGCAATGTCCAAAATCCACTCTGCACACTTAGCCACCTCCAAACACCAGTGGATGGAGAGAAAAGTCTTGCCTCTTCCCTTCTTGGCACAGCACAGATCCAAGCACAGACATTACGATCGCCATTTTTACAAGTGGCTACGGATTTGGGGGCCTCATTTAAAACATTAAAGGCATTGTTACCCAAGATTTAGTCTCCTTTGGAGTACTGATGGAGGCAGTCAACATGGGTCTGAAGGTCTTCACAGCAAAACCTTTCCTTTATTGCTGTGCTTTCTGTTCTCCCACACTCCTGGTGTCCATCTGAGGACATCTCCAGCGACCTTTTGCTCAAGGAGTCTCACCTTGTCACGCATGAGGGACCTCATCTGTCCCTCAAAAGGCAGGGATGGTTCAAGGCTTGCTGGTGGCACTGGCCAAACCAAGGGCTGTCATTCAGATGAAGCTACGCAGCTTTGCCAAAGCCATCCCTGAAGCTGATCCCCAGCAAGAAAGGTTGACAGGGAGCACACGCCTGCCTGGGAGACATATAGATGCAGCATGACTTTCTTTTTATTTACAGAGCATCAGATTGCACATTTCCTAAGAGCTCCGATTCATCCCTCCCAAACCCTAGAACAAATACTCCAAAATCAGTCTACAGCACAGGGACAGGCTTTGTTCAGTGCTTTGAAAGAGAGCAGGTAAAGTCATTACCCTCACTTTGCATAGCAAAAATGATATGCATAAAGCTGCATAGAACAACCCTGCAAAGCTCAAAGGAAACAAATGGGTGATTTGCACCATGAATTTCAATGGGACTTTGTGCCGCCAGGATAATAGCCAGCGAGACAGTGAAATATTGCATAGAGAGACACTGGGCAGTAAAAACACGTTCGACTTGCTAATGCAGTGGAATATCCCGCAATATCGCACGGGGGGAGATTGCAGAGCAATTGTGCAGGGGCACATGGAGCAGCCCGAGAGGTAACGGAGTGTGCTCAGGCACACGACAGGAATAATTTGGGAAGGTGGCTGGCGGGATCTTTTAAATGCAGGGATTACCCTGTGGCTTGTCACTGGACCTGCCCCACCACCCCTGGCTCGAAGAGCTATTTATCCACCTTGTCTTGGAGGCAGCACGTGGTTTGCAGGGAGGTCTCCAGCCAGTTTTTCACATGGGTTAGTTACAGCCCTTGGAGCACCTGACCTGCTGGAGGCCAGCGGTGCCTGTGGGATGGAGATCTGTAGCCAAGTTTCTTATTATTTTTCCCAGCAGCTGCCTTCACACCGATCCCTGGCTGCCGAGCACAGCCCCACCTCAGGTTCCCGCTGTGCGGTGGTCCCAAGCCGGACAGAAAAAGGAGAGTTTGCAGGAGAAGGGGCTGGACCCAGGGAACCCCTGGCCAGGGCTCCACCATCCATGGCAGCATCCCAGCTCCACGGGGACAGTGCCCCAAAGCGTCTCTGCCTCCTGCGAGCTCCCTCCTCCCCCTGCCAGCCTCGGTGGGATGCTCTGCGGGCCCTGGGCTCAGCAAAGTCTCTAAATATTGACCGAGGAAAACCATCCTCCCATGTGACACCTGGAGAAAAGGAGGCTTCCACATAGCTGGATAACTCACCCGAGGCTGGAGCCGAGTGAATTAGCATCCTTTAAATTAAAGAGCTTTAAACAGCATCTTCTCCCCAAACTGCCACTATATCCATTTCAATGGATACAGCAAACACTTTGCAAGTAGACCCAGAGGAAGAGGAAGGCGGAGGGAGAAAGCCAAGACAGGGAGGATGGGCGATGCTCTGACGTGCAGGGAGGGGGCCGGGAGGTGCCTGTTTGCACCCGGAGCAGCCGCTCTGCTGCCGAGGCAGAGACGTTAAAGCAAGCGATTCCCTAAGGCACCCTAAACTTTTATAGATGGCTGATGGTGAGAGCAGCAAATGAAAGGACACCTTTGAGTGAGCACTCATGTATTAAACAGTCTCGGAGGTTGTCCTCATGCAAAATAGAGTGTGTATTTCAAGGGTGTGTAACTCCACAGCGATACAACAGATGAGGGGTGCTAAATGATGAGGGAAACCTCACCTGTACCTTCAAGCTGCATTTTCAAGATGTCCACAAAAAGGGGAAATGGCGGTGTGACAGTCTGATTGCCACCATGGAGATCGGCTACCGGTTCCTGTGCATGGCCATCTGGCTGTTTAGGGCTAATTGTGTTTTGGGCCAAAGGGAGGTAGGGAAAAAGGAGAGAACAGCTGAGATGCGTAGGTGAAGCTGCAAGACAGGATTGGTTAGGTCACAGCTGTGCCCACTTAAACACTTTGGCTCAGAAAAGCAGAAAAAAATCCCAGATGGGTGAAAGCTGTGGACAAACTGGAAATCCAGATGGGAGTCCAGCTATCCACTACACCAAATCCAGAATTAATGGCACCATCTCAACTTCCTCTCCTACTTTAAGGCTGACCGGAGATCCCGGCAAATACGAGCATATTCAGGAGATTTGGAAACGGGTTCAGAATGAGTCACGCAGTGCCTCTCCTTTTCCCCAGCTTTCCCCCAGGATCTCCGTGAGCACAGACCCCCCCAGTCCTTCACCTTCTTTATCTGACCCCGGGCAATCCGAACGCAGCCTTTCAATGAGAGTGTGGGGAGCAACTCTCCTCCACCCGCACCAACCGCAGCGCCGGGACCGCGAAGGCAGCGCTGGGATGATTTCCCTTTTATTGAGACGACGTTCAAAATAGCACAGCAGGCAGGGCCGCTGACTCAGAGGTACCCAGGTAAGGAAGGCGTCGCCGGGGAGGCTGCAAAGCTGCGAGCAGGTCCCACGGCGAGACCCGGCCATGCAGTGACTACAGCCCTCCAAAATAGCATTTGTCTCCGCTGAGACTCACAAGCCCCTTGGGAAGGGAAGGACTTGCCATTCAGCAATGCTGTCAGATCCCAGGGGAATATTTTGCTCGGAGAATAGGAGTTCGGAGGATTTCTGCAGCCTCCCCTCCCAGTCTCAATTTACCTCGCTGAATTAAAAGCAGTGTGGGCTGGAAACGACATTAAAAGGAAAAAGGAGACAGAAAAATCACGCTGAGCGTATTGTTCTGGATAAATAAGACATAGGCGTGTTGCAGAAGGTAGCTAAACCCATCCCACAAACGGTCTTTTCCTGCCAGGAAGATGTGACAAAAATAATTACTTGGGCTATACATAATTATGGTGCTGCTTTGAGCAGCCGCCTGCCCTTGGCACGGTTAAGGGAGCCTTCGCCTATATTGGTTAATGACATTAACCATTAGCCCGTTAATGTCCTGACCTGCTAAACGGGCTGGGATGAAGCAAGTGATGTAGCCAGGCACTCACCTCTGTGTCTGCCCACCCCAAGGAAGGAGAACCATGTGCCTGTTGCAGGAGAAATGCTCCCAGTTGCCGTTCCCAGTTGCACCAGTGCGTGGAGATGATGGACCCCAGTGCAATCCTGCATCAAGATCTCCGCTCAGGAGATGCTAGTTGCCACTGGCAGGTCCAGGGTAGCCCCACAGTTGCCAGCAGTGGTTTGTGGTCCTCAGGGGAGGTAGGAGCGATGCTGGAAAACACAGAATTAGTTCAATGATGAAAAAAGAAAGGAAAGAGGTAATGAAATCACATTTTTTCTCCCCCAGGTGGAGAAAGCTACAAATTCCTCCAGTTTTGGTCCAGCTGCCAGAAAGGGACCTGTTCCACAGGTCAGTTGGGGAAACCTCCATGGGATAAATTAAATGTTCTTCATTTAGCTCTCTCAAAGGAGGAAATAAGAGTTTTACAGCCAGCTGTCAAATGCTCTGTAGCTAAAATATCAACAAAGTATGACAGACGCAAGATGGAAAAAGCCTCTGAGGTTTCCTTTTATTGACTGGGAAGTCTCCGTTTCTTATCTTATTATCTCTCAAGCTAAACGGATATGAACTGAACAATCAAGAAATTGAATAGCATCATTGGCAAAGACCATCCTCTCCCCAAATAGCTGACAGTGATGAATACCTGAGAAGACCCATCCCTTTGGCACAGCGGGATCTAACAAAACAGACCGTTTGATCTCATCCCATACAAGCCATTCGGCCGGAGGTGATAAAGATCCAAACATCCCGCATCTTCTATAGGTTTATCTGGCAATAATCTAACGTTTGGGTCATGTGGAGCCAGGTCACAGATTGATAATCACATACTTGAAGATCACAGGCTACGAAAATTATTGCTGTGCTGGCTGGAATAAATTATGCAAAGCAATGCGTTATCTGGAAGCCTGCAACGCGCACGCACACGCACACACTTCGGTGATCTATCGCTCTCCATGCAGATGTTCTGCTGCAAAGACATTTTAATTAATACATTGAAAATACGTTTCCTGCCTTGCGTGAACCGGAGATGAGCAGGGAAATGACGCCGAGTGGGGGAAAAGGCCCCACTGCAAAAGAAATGGTGAAGGGAAATGCAGTGACTTAAAACCAGTCTGAACTAAGTGGGGTCTGAATTGGGGCCCGATTGCGCATTGAGCTGGTGCTGATGGGAGAGTCAGCGGGGGGATTGAAGATGCTCTCCTGAAGGCACTACAGGGATGTAGTTGTAGCACAACTCCTCAATAATTACGACCCCTATTCCTCCTGCCGAGGACATCCCTGCACCCACTCGCATCCCCGGCATCCCCACCGCCCCCACCGGCAGCACCAGGGACGACCCAGGTTACGGCTCAGTGGGTCACCGTTCAAAGCAGAAACCAAACCCAATGCATGAACATGTGGCTCTTCCAGAAGGGCCACTGAAATCAAAAAGCCCAGTCGAGGCACCGTCCACACCAGCAACATCTGGATATAAACACCTCCTTTCCAATCAAGAGAAATAATTTGAGAAAGCAATTTCCATCCCTCAATGCAAACTGAAAGGGTGGGACATTTGGCTTAATTAGGAAAAGGATTTTTGCCTTTCATGTTTTTCTCCTTTTCTGTTTTATTTTTACTGACTCTTCTGCCTCACCCATATGAGACTCTCCCATATGGACCAGCCAAGGAAGCGGTGGCAGCAATAAATAAAAACGGGCAATGATTGCCCAGCTGCCCGCAGTGCCTGCCCTGAGAGGTGCAGCCCCGTGCTCCCATGAGCTATCCCTCCCCTGTGCGCCGTGGCGTTAGAGGTGGCCTCATCCATCACATCACAAAGAGGAGGTTTAGATCACCCCACCAGGAGGTGGTTGAAGACACTCACAACAGGGTGGGAGAGGAGATGGGGAGGCAGGTCAGCAAGGCATAGACCTAATAGCGGCAATAATTCAGGTTTGCATCCTGATGGCTTGGGACAAAATCCCGTGGGATGGGAAGGCAGAGGGAGGTGGAGAGCTGGGGCAGGAGGAAGGACGAGCCAGACAGCAGCCAGCCTCCCCAGAGGTGACATTCATGGGGACACCACTCGGCAAGCGTATCCTGTCCGGCTCACAGCTGTTTTGGCTGCAGTGGGGTTGTTGCAACCATTCGACGTGTCCTTCTTGTAAAGTGACTCTTGGCCACAGCCCAGGGTTAATCCCCGGTGGGAGAGTGAGAACCCGGAGCTGGTTTCCCCCGGGGAAGGGGACGTGCCTGCAAAGACACCTCGTGCCAGGAGCTGAGCGGGGTGCGACGAAAGGAGACACGTTACCAGCCCAGGGTCCGTCCTCGCCGAGGGGACGCACAGGCAGGTCGGCGTGTGGGGTGCAGCCCGGCTGGGCACCTCCGTCACGCTCCACCGAGACTCATGGAGGGCAATAACCAAAACCCCCGGCTGAATGTAATCAGCACGGAGGGCTCTGGCCTCAAGCAGGGAGAAATCCAGATATATTCCCTGGAGAAAGAGAGATGTGAAATTAGCCTTGCCAGGCTAGGGAGTGCTTTTAAATCGCAGCAGAAGTGTCTGAGAGATAGCTCTGCTCTCCACAGGAGCTCCTCCCCATCCTTGGGATTTAAGCCCGTTAATAGTGGAGTATGATGATATTATCTGTTTGTATTGCACTTTTTATCAAGAAAGGTTCCCAAAGTGATTTGCTATCACGTCCTCTGAGAGCTGCTGAAACACAGGCCCTATTGGGAAGCAGCAGCAGAGCTTACACTTACAGGTGGGGGATGGAGGAATTTGGACCAAGAAAACCACGTCCTTGGTTCCTCAGACCCTCACAAACCAGCAAGGATGTGGAATTTACGGTCCTACCCCAAAGATCTAGCTTGGTGGGATGACAGAGCAAACTCTGACCTGGGCCAGGTTTGGACCAGAGGCTCCCGGGAAAAGCTGCAGCTCCAGCCTCAAGCCCGACCCTTCGCTCACTGCTCCGCACTGGACCCACATTTGAGAACACGGCCCGTGTTCACCCCGGCTGCCGGGCCTGAGCCACCATCCCTGCTCCTCACACGAGAACACGTGGAAATGCATTTCTCCAGCCCTCATTGTGGAAAGACACCCACACAGCAAAACCTGGGGTTATTTCTGCAACCTTTGCTCAAAAAACTACCTGACACACCACTGGTAGAGCATGGACGCGGGGAAGGTGGTGTTGGAGGGAAAGGAGATGGAAGGTAGAAGGGCAGGGGAGTGGGAGAAGGGGTGACACTAGGAGAGGGAAAGGAAAGGGAAGATTTACCCTCGGTGAGCAAGAGCCAGGAAGGGTGGGAGAGGGAGAGACTTGTTGCAGCCACGCAGTCCCTGCTGCCATGCAGGATGGATGCAACAGCTCTCCCTGAGGATTTCGCTCCCTGCAAAAGCTGGAGGTGAGATCCCAGCAGCTGGTAGCACTGGCAGCAGGAGAAAATGAAGCGAAAGCCCTTTGCCAGGTGGGGAAATGCCTGCGTTTCTCATCCTCCCATTGACTCCAAGAGGCTCAGGTGTGGCGTCTGTTCTCCAGCTCCCAGCCCAGAAAAGAGAGGATCGATGGGGTTACAGATCTCCGGCGGAAAGCAGAAGCTCACTACTGTGTTAGACACAAAACTGAGCAGCTTCCTCCC
>NW_010529072.1:0-200 GCF_000687285.1 Phaethon lepturus | reverse complement strand
TGAGAGGCCTCCCCCAAAAGCAACTGGGGGAGGACCCCAAACTCTGCAGCCTCCAGGCCAAAAGCCAAATAATCCGCCCCACCCAGGGCCAGAGCCCTCAACTCTCCAAAATTAACCCGGGGTCCCCTGACCTTCCCCCGGCCCTTGCACGAGGACGCCGGGAGCCTTCAGGCAGCTCCCCGTGCCACCGCAGCCATCGG
>NW_010529071.1:0-2972 GCF_000687285.1 Phaethon lepturus | reverse complement strand
CCCCACCGCTACCGACCCTTGCCCGCAAACCCGGTACACCTTTACCATAGGAAAAATTAATTCTGTATGAATCTCCAGACTTTTTTTAATACAAGTCCTACCGAGTATTTTTTAAATTAAGTCAGTAAGGCTATGTGTTCAAGTAGGAATTCAAAGGAATTCCTAACTGGAAGAATGGTCATGTCTATCTTTCAGTTTCTGCCACCGCACTGCAGACCTTATTCCCTGCTCCAAAATGACGTAACATCTCATCTTGCACTTCCTACACCAAGAAGTGTACTCACCTTCTCTCACACTTTGTGTGAGAATAGAAAACATGGTAAAAATGCATTCTATTGAAGAGAGTTTAGAATAAGTAAGTAAGTAGGAGAGGTGCCATACAGTCAGATCACGCTGCTTCTGAAGTAGCAATACTGATACCGTAGAATTTAACATGGCTTAGGTAAAAGTCAGACAACAGTAAATCTCAGATAGTACTTGGCAAGTTGTAATTGACTTCTGCGCATAATTCAGTGAATACTGAACAATACCATAATTAAAAAGCAATACTGTGAATTTGTCTTTCAGACAAAGATATAACTTAGCTGTATCTTTTAGTATTTATAAACTACATTTTTGTTTAGTATTTAGGAAATACTAGCACTTAGTAATCATATGTACTGGAAGATATAACTAGTTCACACTTCTGCAAATATGGTAATTTTAAAAAGTTAAAAATATCTACCAAGGTCATAAAAATTAACTCTTCATTCTCTTCCTCAAATCAATCACACTTGGAAACTTTTCTTCATGCTAATTTATCTTCAAACAGTAGTCATTCATTAATCAAGCTTTCACTAAAGAATGCACGTAAGGGTCACTCCTGTGCACAACCTTACTTCCTTGACAAATCAACGTAGAATACTATTCAGTGCTCAACACAGAGATTTCACATAGGAAAATTTATATTAGCCACTTCCTCTTCTGAACCTGCTCATGAACATTTATTTCTGATCCTTTAGTTAAACACAAATCAAATAAATTCTGTAAAATGCTGAACTTCAATTAGTTTAATTTAGCAATTTGTCTCAACATGGTTATTCACAAACAATAACAATCTTCCAATAATATGTAGCTAGGAATGTCAAATCAATCTAAATTCTGCTGTATAATTTACTATTTAAAAGTACAATTTAAAATTTAATTTTCCTTTTGTCAGATTTATTTTTCCAATGCACAGCTACACCTTAAGTTTTATGACTGTTTGTGGATCTGGTGAATTCTCTGACTTAGGTACTCTACATTGTGATATTCTTAAAGTTTTCAAACAGTGAATTAATTTGTCTGTATGAGTTCTGTCTCAAATGAACTATCACCTAGTACAGTAGTACCAGTCTATAGAATACTTCAGTAGCATACTAGTTAGTATTTTGCACAGTTGCTATAAATATATAGGCTATGATCACACTGTATTTCTAATCTAATCTTACTGATGTTCATGCTACCACATTGACATTATGACTCAGTCTTCAGTTCTTAGCCATTACCAACCCAATATGCATGAGACCTGACTAGGTTCTAGGTGTCTTTTATTCTGTACATTGGAAGTTTTTAGGTTTAAGATTGAATGTTAAATTCTTAAAGGGAAAAAACCCCACTGATGTATTTCTTATTCCAGTTAAGAAACACAGTGAAAATTATGAGCCTAAATCATGACAAACAAGTCAAACAGGTGTAACTTGTGACTGGAGGAAAGAATATGGCAAATAAATGGATTTGAAACTGAAAAGACTCAGAAGGATTGAGAGAACTGTGAACAGCTGGTGGAGAGAGAAAACTGGTCATTTGCTTTGGAAGATATGAAGTCTTCTGTCACATGGTTCTACGTAAAGCTCACTAAATCACTTATGTTACAGTCTTCACAATATTGTATATTCCAATTTACAGTATTTCACTCAAAATTATACACATGAAAACTGCTGATCAATATTGCAAGTAGCTAGTTAGCATTTGGTCATTACCACAAGTAACAGCACACCTAAAATTGGTGGAAATTTTACAACACAAGTATTGACCTGACTTGGGTAACAAAATAGCCAAAACGAACAGGCAGTGGAGATAAGAAACCATTGTTTCACAAAGAAAAATAGTTCTTCGCTTTTCAGTAGATGAAGAGAACTACTGAATGAAATTTTACGTACTGAAGTGAAAGAGCAAAGCATTCATAAGTTAGAAGATTCTGTAAAGCGAGACCTTTCAGTGCCACTGTCAATAAAACACATTAGTAATTATTTAAACTTCCAACTCAGGCCTTCTGAGAACCTGTTAAAGATGCATTTAATTCAACAGCACTCTCTATTTGTCCTCAGCAGCTAAAGAACAGCAAAGATCAATCACTGATTATGCCATTAAAACTAGAGAAATACAAAGACTTCATCTGGACAAAAAAAATTCAGTTGTCTTTATATGCATAATATAACCTTCAATGGAGCACAAAATTATAAATTTAAAAGAAATAATTTAATGTGTTTTCCCTAAATATGATGCTCTTCATTTACATTTTCAAGCCCAGTAGTATATGTTGAAGATTAAGAGAACTACAATACTTTACAGTAACAATAGTACAATATGCATCTCCACCTATGTAAGAGAAAAATGCTCAGATTTATGTTTTGTCAGATATGCTCACATAATAAAATGGGCAAGATTTCCTGATTTACAAACTGCTCTTATTTTCATATCTGAAAACAAATTTACAAACAATTGTGTCCAAAACTGAAGTCGCTACCTTAGAAAGCAGAATATAAGACTGCAAGTTGGACTTTGCACATGAAGTTGAAATTAAAAAAGATGAGACAACATGAAATGCTGTCATCCTAAAGCTTTGAAGCATAGAATTTCCGTACAACACTAAAATCGTGTTAAAAACAACAAACTGTACTTGGGTTTGCGGGCAAGCGCTGGGTAGCGGTGGGGCCGCCGGGGCGGCTCCG
>NW_010529070.1:14656-21029 GCF_000687285.1 Phaethon lepturus | reverse complement strand
TGCTGCGGGCGCTGCACCCCGTAAGCACCCGCACCCGGACGGGTGCTGCTCCTGCCACTTGCTAGCCGAGGTGTGCTTCACCACCTCTCTCTTTATTTGCTAAAAAATAGGGAAGGAGGAAACGAGCACCGTTCTAGGCGCAGCGTGAAGAGTTTTGCAATTCTGTTTCGGAGCCTGGGAATTTCCCCCAAACGCACGCCCGCGTGGAGGAGCCCAGGAGCGCGTGGGGAAAGCTTGTCTGTGGGAGAGGGGGCTGAGCCGGCTGCCTTGCACAGCAGCCTGAGATCCCCGTCGTGGATGACAGAGGGGACACAAGAACCCACCCCTCAAGCCACGTGCCAGGGGACCCTGCGCCCAGCAATGAAGTCCTCGGCCCTCAGCCCTGTTTGGTGCTGCGGCAGAGCTGGGGTAACCAGTGGTCAAGCATTGGAACAGGCTGCCCAGGGAGGTGGTGGAGTCACCATCACTGAAAGTGTTCAAAAAACGTGTGGACGTGGCACTTCGGGACATGGTTTAGTGGGCTTGGTGGTGTTGGGTTGATGGTTGGACTTGATGATCTTAAAGGTCTTTTCCAACCTTAATGATTCAGTGATTCTGTAACTGAAGCTGCTGCAAAGGGCACATACTTGCCAGGAAAGGTCTAAAAACACTTTCCACTCCTACAGCGCAGGCCAGGTCTCCTTTGCAGTGATGGCCAACCTTGGAGGACTGAAGTAGGAGTAAAACTTGATAGACATAAGGCTGGCTAACCTTTCTTCTTGCCGTGTACCAGGGTGATTTTTATGTTTTTAAATCCTTTTATATACCAACCAGAATGGAGATTATTTCCTTACTGCTGCTCTGTTGTAAGAAAAACTCGTCTCCTTTCCTTTTTTTAGTCAGAGACTAAAATTATTCACCAAAATGTAAGAAAAAACTCACTGTACTGTTTGATAGAAACATGTTACCTTTACCTCACGAAGGGTCATGCTACCAGGGGTCCCACTTCAAGGCAGGATGAATGCGTGATACTGTCACATTTGTTCCCATCTTTGTTACCAAGATGAGAGGGTTTCAGACTCAAGGCAGGCTCTGTATAGGAAGCAGCCGGAAAATGGAAAACTCTACCTAGATCTGGAGATTTAACAGATTTGCACAAGCCCTCTTTCACTCACAAGCTCACATTTGAATTGAAATGAGTTCTTCCTCTCTCTTCTCCAGACTAAAGATGAATTAAGGAAAGCCTAAAGCGAAAGTGTAAAATGGAAGAAGCGGAAGCAGAGACAGTGCAGTCCTCACAAAGAACGGTGAAAGCTGGAGAGAAAAACTGATCATTTCTGAACGCCAGATAGCCCTCACGCACTGGTTATGCATTTGGTCCCTTTTTAGATAGCTGCCTCCATCCAGCTCAGAGTTGTTCACCGCCCGCCTGAACATTATCCTCCCCCTCAATCTGGGGGACTTTCCATTTCTTTTTCCCCAGCATGGCTATGTGACCTTTCATCACCAGCACAAGCTGCCTTCCTCCATCTCACTGTGGGTAGAAACCACCAGGGATATCATCCATCAGCCCAGTCTCTCCTCCCCTCCTCCTCCTCCCCAGAAAGCTGGCAGAGACTGCTGTCTCCATCCCTTTCTCCAAGTCAGGGCTGTTCTCCAGAAAGGGTCTCCATCTCACGTCAGGCATGCCCTGGAGGTACCTGCCCGAAGCAGACTGAATTGCACCTCAGTTTGAAGCCTGACTTAGCCTAAAGCAGACAGCGTGAGCCACCTCCCTCCTATTTTTTCCCCTGGATCATATACTGGTAAACTCCAGACATCCCTTATTATACTACTTTAAATCATAGCATTCAAGATTTTTTAGTTTATTGACTGCTGCCACAAATCCTTTATACACTGTGGCATTAGAGGCAGTTTTTGGCTCATTCCTCACTTCTTTATGTTTAGAGCAGAGAAACAAAGGAAGGGGAGGGTGGAGTAATCTTTACGCTGTCTATTTAAAGGCAGTGATGGCTGCATGCAAACCAAAGCTCACAGCAATGGGAATTACATGGCTGGAGAAAACGGTTGGATGGGTGTCTTCTATGACGATTTTTTTCCTAATGTGTAGCGAAGGAAAAGAGGCGCAGAACTCGCACATCATGCAAACTACAAAAATTGTCGAGAATGTACTAATGAGAATTAAATGCTGGTAGGTGCTCTCAGATGTCATCTGAGAAACTGAAGTGGTGAGTACCAGAAATAGGTTGCCAGCTGTCTCTGGTCATATTCTTTGTACAAGAATGCTAACAGTTCCCCCTCCTATACGCCCAGGGACAAACTCTGCCATCGCGTAAATCCACGCAAGCCTCCAGCTTCTCCAGGACTGCACAGCTGTAAAAGGAATCTCACAGTTTTATTAAAGGCTGAGAAAAAACGCTTGGCACTGCTGCATGCTGTCAGCTACCACCTTTCTGGGAAGCACTAGCGGTCCAGCCCGGCTTGCAGCATCTCACCCCCACGGCAGGCTCAGCGCATTCAGCACATCGAGGATGGCAGTGTTTTAACTCGCCACAATACGGGCAAAAACGCCCTGCACAGGGCAAAAATGAGACGGGTGTCAGGCGTGCTGACTGTCAGTCCGCCGGGTCGCTCGGGGCCGCGCTACTGCCTGCCTTCTCGGCGCTGCACTGCAGCTCTCTGCTGCGCTTTGCTGCTGCGTGGGGAAACCCATCCAGGTCCGGCAGGCGCAGACCCCGCTGCTGCCTCCTCCGCAGCGCCGGGCACCGCGGGCCGAGCTGTCTCGAGGTGTGCACCCTCGGGACCCACACCCACATGCCTGTGAGAAAGTTGTTTCCAAAAGCCCCATCATCCTTCGTCATGACGGTGCCAGATCGACTCTCCTACTAATTTTGGAAATTAATATGCTCTGACTGAAGGCTGAACTGACTCTCTTATGAACACCATTTGTTGTTACAGGCTTACAAATGTCTCCACAACAATTGTACCTCTGGTTTGAGAATTGCCTAACTGGAATATCCTCTGCCACTAGCTTGGTCCCAGCCTTCCTCTACGTACAAAAGGTAGAGAGATCATTTTCAATTTTACTTTATGGTTAACAGTTACTGGAAAAAATCCATTTTCCTCTCCTGTAGTTTCACCAAGTATTTCTGCTTCACATCCCATTTCTAAAGAATTTGCCATCTATGAATATCCCCTTTCCCTCTGCTGTTCTTTAGCACCCAGCCTTTTTGCGACTTGAGTAAGTAGCCAAACTACAGCGTCCTGCATGTTGTTCCCATTGGGAAGACATCGTGCTTAACTGCATGGGAAGAGATGACACAAACACGGTCTTTATTTTCTGCTGTAATCCTATTTATTTAAAGACTGTACATAGAGCCCTGCTGCCCTGAACCCAGCAGGACTCAAACCTGAGGAGATGGTTTCTTCGCTTACGGACCCAGTGATTGTCCCATCCCCCAAGGCAGTCCAAAGCATGTCCTGCCCTCGTCCCTCGAAGGCTTCCACGCTCACCCGCAGCCCTTGCCCCCCTCCCCACCCGCTCCCCACCGGTTTCCATTCCTTGTCCCACACAGACAGTTGCCACTACACAGGTTTGCCCAACATTGGCTTCCTGGGCAGCCCCTTCCCACCACCCCAATCTGTAAGGGAAAAGCCACTTCATTCTCATCGTAAGCTTGAATTGTGCCTTGTTCCATCCACCAGGAGCAATGAGACTTCTCCCAAGTTATCAGCTGAAAAAATATTACCCGTATTGTATTGTTCGCCTCCGTTTTCCCGACGGCTCTTGGCTGCCTTTACCGGGGCCCTAATGAAGTTCTCGGTACTTCAGTATTTATGGCAAAGGGGACAGCATTACCACGGCTGGGTGCAGCCCGACACGCTGGGTGCTGTGTCAGCTCCCCCGGAGCCAAGCTGACATTTTTAGAGGCAATGAAGGAAGCTTGTACTGGGCAAGCTGTGCACAACATGCAGGAACCTTTTCTTTGATAAAAACCTCTAACACATAGGAATTGGAGGAAACGTTGCTGAGATGTTCTTTTGAAGGTGGAAATTGCTGCCTCCTAAAATTAAATTACACAAAGCCAGACAAAGAAAGATAGCAAACCACATGCCAGACGAACTGCCACTCAGCTAATACATTGCTTTCTAAATATAAAAGCAACCTACTGCTTACACTGGCAGTTGAGCACATAGGCGAGAAGGCAACGACGTATAACACCGGACTGGGCTGGGGCTGCAGCAGCACATACTCGTCTTAGTTTCCTTTCTGTAATTATTTATGAAAGAGTGCTGGGGAGAGAGGGGAAAGCCTGTCCAAAGAAGAGGAGCAGCAGCACAGAGGTTGCTCAGCTGAGCCCCTTTTACCCACCGGGGTTGTCCAAACCCACAACCGACACTAGTGGCAGAGGGATTTCTACCCCATTCCCCCCCTCAAGGTGATTTCTTGCCTTGTTCCTTTATCTAGCTGCTTAGAAACACTTAGCAAAAAATGCCTATAAGCCACTGCAGTAGGTGCTGACATGCTTGGCCGCAAAGACAACACTGGGCTCTCCCCAAAGTTATCCTGAAACGCATCTGTGGAGAAAAGCACGGTTTAAAATGATAGATGTTCATACCCATTCGGCTCATTCAGCACTGCAGATAACCTTCAGTCTTAACCAATGTCAAGTATAGGATACCCTGCAGATTGACGGGTTTCTCATTTTATTCTAATTCCCTAGTCTCATGCAGCCAGAGAGTAAGACAGTGAGAAGAAGAAAGGAGCTGATAATTTTCTTACTCTTAGTTCTGTAACCTTAATTTCTCATCTGGCCAGCCCCACCAGAATGCCATTCCTACACTGGGCTTCTCTTTCCTTTCCAAATTATAATACAATCAATTCACTTGTGTATGAAGTTATTTTTAAACCTAGTTAAAAAAATAAAAATCCACCTGTAATGCTTCATTGCAGTTGAATTTTACAAAAACACAGCTTTCTGAGAGACCGTGATTAATAATACTGAAGCTTACACAAAAACTTCTATTGATTACCTGAAAAAAAATGGAATTATATGCACTTTTGTTTGAAATTTAAAGCAAAAATTCAGACCTTGGGAAACTTTGAAGATCTCTGATCAGCTATAAGTATGTTGATGCAAAATTAAATCCTTTTCCTTTAGGGGAGAAGATGGATTCACTTTGGCCAGCCGTTCTTGAGCTGCGAGATTTTAGCCTCACGCTGCTCCAGCATCATCATACTTCCTCCCCTCAGCTTCAGCTCTCAATACATTTTCATGGCTGCGCTGTGAAACTCTGAGCACTGGAAGCGTCGTGGTCGGTCATCAGCTCCAGTAGCTGCTGCGGCAGCTGAAGTTGGGTTAAACTGAGACCGGGAGCTGAGGCCGTTAAGGGAGCTGGGAGTAGTTCTACTTTGAAGTGCACGCTCTTAACGAAGGAAGGTAATACACTGAAATACACGTTACATTTTACAGGTCTATTTTAGCCTTATAGAAATTAATAGTTCACAAAACCTGAATTAGGAAGGTTCCTCCTTGTACTTTTTTGTGTCCCTATGCCAGCCAAGCACAAAAACATGCGTTACTGTGAAGCTGAAGGAAGCTGAAGGTGAAAGCTTTTGCCATGCCTGCACTGCAGGGACCGGTGGCACAGACAGGTTCTGCCTCCAGCAGGGTCTCAGTGAAGCCGCTTGGGTCTGGAGAGAGGGGAAACACAGCAGCTTTCCGAACAGCCATCTCGCTCAGTTCCAGGAAATTGTTGATACCTGCCACAATTTAACATGGCAAAAATGTTGAAAAATTATTTTGATTCATTAGATATCTCCTGCATTTTGAGGCTCCGTATTGCATAACCTGTCTGGGCTAGAAACAGTTTGGTACGCCGGGACAGATAACTTTCAGGATCGGTTTTGACAGAGCAGAGATGAAAAATCTGCAGCATTGACTTTCTAGAACCTTTTCTAGTGAACAAACCCGAAAAAAAACGGATTTGGTGGTTTGGTTTCAGCAGCTGGATCCCCAGTCAGCGAGAGCGCTTTGTCTTAGTTTCAAACGCCTGCATCATGATTCGAACGCGTTCCTCTGCCAAGTGGTTTCCACTAAGTTAACAAACAGAAGTATTCAGCCTCGTGCTGGAAATCTATTCGCATTCCAGAGGACTTGAGTAGATGGGCACCGGGTTGTCATTCACATACTCTGTCTAGCAAAACAACGTTCCCAGCTTACTTACACAGAGCAAAAGTGTTCTAGGAATTTGCAAGTGTGGTGTTCTTAGAAACAGCGACCTGCAGCCACTTCTCCTGAAATCATAAGCGTTACCGGTGATGTGGGGACAGATACTCTGGGAGGAACGTTTGCATTGGAAAGGCCAAACAAGTAAGGGGTGAATAGCTCAG